>NC_061102.1:51706679-51741519 GCF_015104395.2 Macrobrachium nipponense | reverse complement strand
CTGTGAAGGACGTTAAATCCGCTCTTTTTTTTTTTTTTCTCTCTCTGCCTCGCCTCACGATTGTTCAATATTGTTCTGCATTTATTTATATTTCTATTGCGAATTCTTCTGCCTTTTCAAGATATTTCCGTCACCAATGGTTTATTTCTGTTGCCTCTCTTGTCGGAATGTCCTTCTCATTTTTCCAGTTGTGATTCAAGCCCGGATTTTGTATTTTGGCGGTAAATGCGACATCTTTCTCAACCTGACTTTTGTCCTTGTGATAGTCTGTGCATTTGTCATAAAACTTCCTATGTGAAATTCAGGGCTACATAATAAAATTAAGAATATCATACGACGCAAACAAATGTTCATTTTACTCTCCCTAAAAAGCCTGCGTTTGAGGGAACACGTCCTCAATAAATTCTTCATGGAACAAATAATATTGAACTTAAAACATTTAATTTAAATTATTCATCACAGTAAAATCGGGAGCCGTGATTTAATTCGCCTACTTCTAGGTAAAACTTTTCTCTGGTAATTTTTCTAACTGTTACTTTTGCTTTGCTGATGCCAATGTGATTTTTTTTGCATAATATCACAATATCAACGCCACTTATTTGTTGATGAAGAGACTAATGAGAACAAAGGAATTCAGAGGTACCTTGAGAGAGAGAGAGAGAGAGAGAGGAGAGAGAGAGAGAGAGAGAGAGAAACGAAATAAATCTTACTGAACGGAAAGTAGCAACAACAGTTCCGCCAAATCTGAGGACAAGAAAATCATAATTACATAAAACAGATCTAATCACTTGATCATCAGATATGATCACCACGGATTACAAATAAGCAGTGAGAATATGTATCAAGAATATGGGCTCAGTAACTGATTTTTAATGAAATAGGATCGACTGAGTATCAACAGCTTCTTTAAGATTTCTTTAAAATCTTGGTTCAGAGGTCATTACATCTCTGACGCAACCTTAAGTGTCTTTGGAATCATGGGAAAGGTAGGGACAGATTGTCATACGATGAGAAAAAAGCTGCATTGAGATCGAAAAATGAACAGGTGGCTGAACGAGAGAGAGAGAGAGAGAGAGAGAGAGAGAAAGAGATAGATCCTCTACATCAATTCTGTATTCAAGTATACTACGATGAGCATACAAATACATTCCATGTCCACAGTTATTTTATTTCAATGAAATTTTATGTCAATTTTGATGCTGGGTGTACTAGAAATAAAATGTAATTATATCCATTCATAATCTTGAGGATCTGATTCATTGAAAATTTGCGTTTACAAAAAAAAAAAAAAAAAAAAAAAAAAAAAAAAAAAAAAAAAAAAAAAAAAAAGTTTAGGTATTACATTAGAGCCTTGAAAAAACAATATTCACCATTTACAGATACATGTTTAAAGAAGCATTAAGTAGAGGCATTCCGTGTCAGGGGATCCTTAATGATGGAATGAAATAAATGCATCAATTATTTCTCCATGTGCTAACGTCGCCTCAGTACAAAAACTAATGAGGAGACATCAGCCCAGTGGGCTGAACAAGCGCTATCTGAGGAGCAATAAAACAGATTTTACCATGATTTTCTAACACAAGGGCTGGAAATCATTAGTACGAAGACAAACCAAGACTCCACCAGCAACTTAAAAAGAAGAATCACGATACATTAAGCTATTATGCAAAAGAATCATTATTCCTTAAGCTATTGTAGAAAAGACAGAGAGAGCTTTAGGACAAGAAAAAAAAAGTAGCTTAAGATCCAGCAATTTTTGAGAAACATTACTGCAACGTTTGGATATGCCGCACCCATGTATCAAGCAATAAGTTACCGTTGGTACACAGCTGCCTAGAGAAGGGTAACAAAGAGTGGAATACGTATACAGTACAATTTATAGGAGGAGTTATAGGAAGGGTCAGGGGAGAAGCAACAGCGAGGACACCTAGATTTTGGGCGAGGCCATGCAGAAAGGGGCTCTGAGCAAAGACCAAAATTTATCAAACTGAAGTGCCATAAAGCGAAATCGGTCTTTAGGTATTCATGTGGCGGAGGCGAATAAGTGCGTCTTTCCTACGTTGATTCTCACACGCTAATTTAGACATTAAATACTTTGGTCTTTAAACTCGTTAACGTAAATTTCAGCAAAAACATCGTACAATTAATATGTCTCGGTTATTCCATTTGCCGCAGAAAAAAAAAACAAAGAATTAACGTAGCCGATCATTTTGCTTACTAAATAAAAATTCGACTTCTCAAATTCTTTCTAGTCTTGTTAATAAGCAGCTCCAACCAATTCTACTTATAGTTATAAGTATATATGCTAAATATTGCAGTGTTAATCCATTATAAAAACTAACAGTTCAGTTACAGAACCTGTAACTAGGTTCCTTTTATATGTGCAATAGCAAATAATGTTGATTAGGCAATCGCAACCAAAATAATAAAAATGACTGACGTCAGAAACTTGTTTTATTAACTTTTTCTTCTCGAGATTCTCTACATGTTCACTGTGAGATTTGTCTACTTAAGGAATTCCGTAGAGCAATACTTTAAAGAATTATTTCAGTTGAAGCAATAATCTAGACTCCAAGAACAAATATTCCCTTGGATGACTAACTGATTCGCTAGGTTGTGTTTTAACCTACATTTCACGAACTCGTTTTCAGTAAAAAATATTTTGGAAAAGCATGGTTTTATTGCAAGTTTCAAAATATTCATTTAGTCCACCCACATCGACTCACCCCACAACACGCATATTCAAACGCCCACCCTCTCCACACACACACACGAATACAGAATATTATAGAATACACAGAGCTTAGGCCAAAGGCAAGAAGGTTTGAAAGGTGTAACAGGAGGAAAACCTCAAAGCAGTTGCACTATGAAACAATTGTCAGGAGAGGGCGGAAAGACAGATGGGAGAACGAAAATATGAACGGAGGTACAGTAAAAGAAATAGAAGAGGTTGCAGCTAGGGACCGAAGGGACGCTGCAAAGAGCAATTGCTGCGTTTTAACCAAATAAGCTAATCCGACAGGAAATGACTGCGATATAGGTAATTCAGAATACCTATATCTTGCATAATGGAACACTGACACACACACACACACATACACATACACATACAAATACACATACACATACACACACACACACACATATATATATATATATATATTATAAACTATATATAATATATATATAATATAATATAATATTATATATTATTAATTATATATCTATATTATACTAGTTCTATATATATTTATTATTAATATAATATATTATATTGATATATATATTATATATATATATATATTTTATATATATATATAATATATATATATATATTTATATATATACATACATGATTATTTCAGCCAAATATTAAATGACGTTTGAGAGTCTGAAAACGCAATGTTAATCTCTCCCTCGTTCGGCTTTTTGCAGCGTGCCTTCGGCTCCTAGCTACAACCACTTTCGTTCCTTTTACTGTACCTCCGTTCACAGTCTCTTTCTTCCATCTTACTTTCCTTCCTCTCCCAAGACTTGATTCATAGAGGTTTTCCTCCTATTACACCTTTCAAACATTTTACGCCAATTTCCATTTCAGCGTTGAATGACCTCATAGGTCCCAGTGCTTGGCCTTTGGCCTAAATTCTATATTCAACTCAAATATATGACGTTCATTATATAGTGGAAACAATGTCAGTATATCAGGTTCAGAATTATATTCAGTGGCGTATTATGTTTCTATAAAATCAACTTAATATACCACTGAATTGTGAACCTGATACGATCTCGATCCGGAGAAGAAAGACCTGACTAAGTCGATATCCCATTTCATACATTCTATTATGGTTACCACCTACAATAGATCTTTTCTCCACTTTACAATTTCTTCGATAAACTCGAATCTCCGGGTCCCTTCTCTCTTGATCTTCTGATTTAATAATGAAGAGAGAATTTTGTCCTTTCTTCTCGTCTTTGGTGTTCCTTTGTCTTTCCGTCCAAGATTAAAATATCGATTATTTTTCATTCCTCCTGTTTCCTGGTATACGGCCACTTATGTCTTTGTTTCTTTCCCTTGGGCTCCTCTCTCGTTGCCGGTTCTTTAAAACCTCCTCCTCCTCCTCCTCCTCCTCCTTCCGTTCAACAATCTATCATCACTTTTCCTTTTAGCTTTAACGTTACGTTTACTGGCTTTTGTTACACAGTCACCAAACTCCCCGGAAGAAAAAAAAAAGAAAAAAAAAATACCGTCTTCCTTCAAAACCCAACCCGTGCACCACCTCCCGAAGTCATATTTTGTTTTTTTTTTCCAGCAAGGGGGGCGCCGGGCCACTCGGCGTAATGAGAGGGGGCACCATTTGCTGCTGACTATCCATAATTCAAGAACTTTTTTTAAGATGGCTACAATTCCTAACCAGTTTTGAACGCCGGAGCTTTCGGTGTTTAACTAGTTCAGAAGCCGGGTATGTTTTATTGTGTGTGTTTTATTTTTTTTCTTCTTTTTTTTTGACACAGCGACGCCCGGAGAATGGATTTGACATAATACGCTTGGGCGTTTGTTAACAGCGATCCTTGTATCGTATATACTATGCCCTACGGCCTTATCCTCTCATATGCAATGGAATTTGAGATAATTAAACGAACGGTCGCGCTCCGTAAAGTACTTCATCGCCGTAAGTTATCTTTCCGTTGTAACAACCTGAAAGGGTCTTGGCAAAAGGCTTGCGAAGTACGCGCTAATAAAGGGAGTCATAAATAAGAGAAATCTGGGATAGGCTGTAAACTTTATCGGGGAATGAAACAGCTACAATTAAAAATACGCAAAGAATTTCTCTTCGATTTCGAAACGCTCACGAGGTAATGAATGGGATGTTAGTCAAAATATGAGTGACTTATGAATGAAAATGTAAGACACTAAATAAAAAAAAACCACCTCTGGAAATGAGATATATACTTTATTCAGGCATTACTTACTAAAACTAATAAAACTTTCTAATGTATTTACTTTCGATGTTAGGCGTCACTTCGACTACTTCAATTGATTTTATGAGTAATATCAAAGCTAAAAAATTGTCTGAATATCTGCGTACAGCAATAGTATGGATATACGACCACCGTTAACAAACGACAATTCTTATGTTGTAATCGTCTGAATAATTTCACATGACAACCCATTCACTGACTCATGAATTCTATTTACCTTAAAGAACGGTGAAATTACCGTTCCCATTACATTATTTTGGAAAGGGTCACATTTTGGATTCAAATAACAGACATGTGCCTTTTGCTACCTGGAACTTATCGCCGGGCACGATGACTTCAATAGTCGACGTATGAAAGATTTGGAAACAAAAGATAACAATAACAAAATTTCAAAAAACAAAAAACAAAAAAACAAAAAAGTAAAAAAAACTAAATTACTCACAGCAACAAAACCATTAAAACCTGTTTCACTGCGGTGACTCCAGAGAGCCACATAAATTCAACTTCGATTTTGCTATCGCCATTGCAACAAAACTCATTTCAAAAACAGGCTCTGCTTTAAATACATTCGTTTCAAGGAAACGATTCTATGCTAAAAGACGGCTGCAGTCTGCGATATCATATTCGGTCATTCTTTACGGTAATCGCCCCCGTGCACAATGGCCGCCTCTTTTGTGAAAATTCATAGCCTTGACGTCAACGGGAAGAAGAAGAACCGATGATCATATCTGTACCCAAATGAGACAACCCCTCCCCCTCAACCCCACCCCGCCCCAACAGATATGTAATTCACATCGGGAAGGGATATCAGCGTGAGATCCATCATCATAATAATAATGCATTCAAGAAAGATTGTCTCCTTCAGTTTAGCTTGCGTCGAAAGAATTTTAGTTTTTTCCATAGAACGAATAATAATAATAATAATATAATAATAATAATAATAATAATAATAAATATGAATAAGCCATAAAGACACATGGGCAGTGCCAGTAATCAGATACAGCGCAGGAATAGTGGCAATGGACGAAGGCAGAACTCCGCAGCATAGATCAGAAAACCAGGAAACATATGACAATACACAAAGCACTACATCCAAGAGCAAATACAGACAGACTATACATAACACGAAAGGAAGGAGGGAGAGGACTACTAAGTATAGAGGACTGCGTCAACATTGAGAACAGAGCACTGGGGCAATATCTGAAAACCAGTGAAGACGAGTGGCTAAAGAGTGCATGGGAAGAAGGACTAATAAAAGTAAACGAAGACCCAGAAATATACAGAGACAGAGAAAGACAGACAGACAGAGACTGGCACAACAAACCAATGCATGGACAATACATGAGACAGACTAAAGAACTAGCCAGCGATGACAATTGGCAATGGCTACAGAGGGGAGAGCTAAAGAAGGAAACTGAAGGAATGGATAACAGCGGCACAAGATCAGGCCCTAAGAACCAGATATGTTCAAAGAACGATAGACGGAAATAACATCTCTCCCATATGTAGGAAGTGCAATTATTTGAAAAATGAAACCATAAACCACATAGCAAGTGAATGCTCGGCACTTGCACAGAACCAGTACAAAAAGAGGCATGATTCAGTGGCAAAAGCCCTCCACTGGAGCCTGTGCAAGAAACATCAGCTACCTTGCAGTAATAAGTGGTACGAGCACCAACCTGAGGGAGTGATAGAAAACGATCACGCAAAGATCCTCTGGGACTATGGTATCAGAACGGATAGGGTGATACGTGCAAACAGACCAGACGTGACGTTGATTGACAAAGTCAAGAAGAAAGTATCACTCATTGATGTCGCAATACCATGGGACACCAGAGTTGAAGAGAAGAGAGGGAAAAAAATGGATAAGTATCAAGATCTGAAAAATGGAAATAAGAAGGATATGGGATATGCCGAGTGGAAATCGTACCCATAATCATAGGAGCACTAGGCACGATCCCAAGATCCCTGAAAAGGAATCTAGAAAAACTAGAGGCTGAAGTAGCTCCAGGACTCATGCAGAAGAGTGTGATCCTAGAAACGGCACACATAGTAAGGAAAGTGATGGACTCCTAAGGAGGCAGGATGCAACCCGGAACCCCCCACACTATAAATACCACCCAGTCGAATTGGAGGACTGTGATAGAGTAAAAAAAAAAAAAAAAAAAAAACATAATATAATAATAATAATAATAATAATAATATTAATAATAATAATAATATAATAATAATAATAATAAACAACTTGGGCTGAAGTTTTACAAGAACTTTTAACAAATATATTATTGTGGACCTTTTAGAACAACAACAACAACAACAACAACAACAACAACAACAACAACAATAATAATAATAATAATAATATAATAACAATAATAATAACATTCTTGGTAAAAAATAACAACACTATAGCTATTCGCAACCCATATACTCTGCGTACGCTTTCGTGGAGCCATATACTCTGTGTACGCTTTTGTGGAGCCATATACTCTGCGTACGCTTTCGTTGGAAGCCCATAATACTCTGTGTACGCTTTCGTGGAGCCATATACTCTGCGTACGCTTTTGTGGAGCCATATACTCTGCGTACGCTTTCGTGGAGCCATATACTCTGCGTACGCTTTCGTGGAGCCATATACTCTGCGTACGCTTTTTGTGGAGCCATATTACTCTGCGTAACGCTTTGTGGAGCCTATACTGTTTTTCTGCGTACGCTTTCGTGGAGCCATATACTTCTGCGAACGCTTTGTGGAGCCATATACTCTGCGTTTAGTTTCGTGGAGCCATATAGCTCTGCGTACGCTCGTGGAGCCATAATACTCTGCGTACGCATTTGTGGAGCCATACTCTGCGTACTCTTTGTGGAGCAATTGTTACTCTGGTGGTACGTTTTCGTGGAGCCATGTACTCTGCGTACGCTTTGTGGAGCCATATACTCTGCGTACACTTTCGTGGAGCCATATACTCTGTGTACGCTTTTGTGGAGCCATATACTCTGCGTACGCATTTGTGGAGGCATATACTCTGTGTACGCATTTGTGGAGCCATATACTCTGCGTACGCTTTCGTGGAGCCATATACTCTGCGTACGCTTTCGTGGAGCCATATACTCTGCGTACGCTCTGTGAAGCCATATACTCTGCGTAGGCTTTCGTGGAGCCATATACTCTGCGTACGCTTTGTGGAGCCATATACTCTGCGTACGCATTTGTGGAGCCATATACTCTGTGTACGTTTTCGTGGAGCCATATACTCTGCGTACGCTTTGTGGAGCCATATACTCTGCGTATGCTTTCTCGTTGGAGGCCCATGATACTGCTCGTGTACGCTTTTGTGGAGCCAGTTATACTCTGCGTACAGGCATTTGTGGGGAGGCATATTACTCTGCGTACGCATTTGTGGAGCCATATACTCTGCGTACGCTTTCGTGGAGCCATATACTCTGGGTACGCTTTCATGGAGCCATATACTCTGCGTACGCTTTGTGGAGCCATATACTCTGCGTACGCTTTCGTGGAGCCATATACTCTGCGTACGCTTTCGTGGCATATACACTGCATGCGCTTTCGTGGAGCCACATGCTCTGCGTACGCTTTAGTGGAGCCATATACTGTGTATGCTTTCGTGGAGCCATATACTCTGCGTACGCTTTAGTGGAGCCATATACTGTGCATGCTTTCGTGGTGCTATATACTCTGTATACACTTTAGTGGAGCCATATACTGTGTATGCTTTCGTGGAGCTATATACTCTGCGTACGCTTTAGTGGAGCCATATACTCTGTGTACGCTTTCGTGGAGCCACATACTCTGCATACGTTTTCGTAGAGTTAAAAACCAGCACCGACTGATGGCCGCCCAATACTACTATACACTGGACGCCGTAAGAATGTTTCCCTTTTGTTATTGCAGTAGAAAATCGTGCGAGGGCGGAATATCCGCCGTTAGCCTTGGCGTTCGCCCGCCGAAGCTCAACATCTAGTTATAATCTACCTATTCGTCACGGATAAGTAGTATGCAGATCGCAATCCGCTCCGACATGACGAGATGTGGGATAAATCGATGGCCAGGATCCGGCACTAAGGAGAGAATCAATGCAATCAATGGGTGCGCCAGAGAGAGAGAGAGAGAGAGAGAGAGAGAGAGAGAGAGAGAGAGAGAGAGAGATTTATCAGCGTGAAAACAACCCTAGATTATTTTCACAGCAAGCACACGAGAGAGAGAGAGAGAGAGAGAGAGAGAGAGAGAGAGAGAGAGAGAGAGAGAGAGAGTTATCAGCCTGAAAATAATTCTAGGTTATTTTCACAGCAAATAAGAGAGAGAGAGAGAGAGAGAGAGAGAGATTTATCAGAATGGAAACAATTCTAGATTAATTATTTTCACAGTAAGCATGAGAGAGAGAGAGAGAGAGAGAGAGAGAGAGAGAGAGAGAATATCGGAGAAAGGAAATATTAGAGCTTAGATTATTTTCAGAAAGGAAATAATTCATAGATTATTTTCAGAGTAGCAGGAGAGAGAGAGAGAGAGAGAGAGAGAGAGAGAGAGAGAGAGAGGGGTTAAATACAGGTATCATTGGAAACATTCCATTTCTCATTTCCAAACCTAGCGAGAGAGGGAGGTGGGGCGAGGGCTTACTAAATCAAGCCATTTTTAATGTCACAAATAGCTTCCAGAATAGAGAGAGAGAGAGAGAGAGAATTATCCCTGTGAAAACAATCACTCTTAGCTAACTCCAAAGCCTGGCAAAGGAGTTCGTGAGTGACGCGTCTGTTATCGAAGTCTGGCGTTCAGAAGTGAACTTGGCAAGACAAATTTCGGCCGCTAATGTTACAGAACGGCTTGTCACGGCAGACGGGCCACACCCACAGAGAGGAGAGGCTCAGGCCCGGATGGTTTAGAAATGCGTATCAGCTTTCAGGAGCAGGGAGACATTATTACGTTGCAAATCCGGTTAGGTAAAGTATTCTCATTTTGATGTGATTTCGGTGGTATTTTGTTGAGAATTTTTTTTTTTTACTATAATAAAACAATTTCTTATTATTTCCTATGCACGTTCGTCTTAATGACACTTATCGCTTTAACTAGGACAAAAAGGGTGTAAATAAAAGCACTTAAAACCTAGTCTTACCAAACAATACGAGAGAGAGAGAGAGAGAGGAGAGAGAGAGAGAGAGAGAGAGAGAGAACGAGGGTGGGGGAAAACTAGAAAACAGAAAACATTTATTTGTGGATTCGTAATAAGCAAAATGCCGGTTAATTAATGGTTACAATAAACAGCAAACGCTGGACGGCAAACTGATTAAAAAAACCTAATTAGCGCATCAACAAAGAATATTCCTATATTCCTTCAAAATAGTAAAACCAACAAAAGACTACAGAAAATGCTGGCAACAGTCTCTGCAATACTACACAACCACTATAAAAACAAGCACGTAGACAAACACCCAAACAAAGTTAACCCAAGTCCTGGATGGGTGACCACCACGGAATGCAAGATACCACCAATGCAGGGTATGGAGTAGTACGTCTAGCAATCTCACCCAAAGGAGAGCTGCTGGATATGATAGACGAGGATGTTGAATGAGTAACATGAGTATCAGTGTTGAAGTGGAAGAGATGCTTAGTCTGGACTTTTAAGTATTTTAACATTGCATAGCATCTTTCACTTACTACGGAAACACCGCACAATATATATTATATATATATATATATAATATATATATATATATATATATATATATTATATAATAATATATTATATATATATTTATCTATTATATATATATATATATTTATATATATTATTATTAATATATAAATATATATAGATAAAATATATATTGAATTTTTATCACATCACTGTGATTCATATACATACATCGAGCTACAAATTTAATAGCCAATTCGCTCTACCTTGGAATTACTATTTATTTTTCATAGATGTTACGAAGGGAATTTTTTTTTAGTCGATATAATAATTCCGTCCTCTCGTGGCTTCGAACCAGCGCCCGACGGATAAAGGAGGAATCAGGACTTCAGTGACTTTATCGACTTGTTGGCCCAGTCAATAACTCACTGAAGTCCTGATGTCTCCTCTGTCCGCTACACGCTGGTTCGAAACCACGAGAGGAAGATATTATTTTCAACAAAAAAATTCCTCTTCGGTTAACATATATGAAAATATATTTGTAGCTCGATGTTATTATATATATATATATATATATATATATATAATAATATATATAATATATATATATATAGAGATATATAATAGCCCTATACATATTACAGTAATATATATATATATATACTATATATATATATATATATATGATAAATGTATATATATATATATACATACATACAAATAAATATATGGTGGTATATATATATATATATATATATATATACTATATATAAATATATAGTATATATATACATATATATATATATATGTGTAATATATATATATATATATATATATATATATATTGTATATATATTGTATCCATACAGCCTTTCGTTACGTAACACCATACATTGGGCCATCCATCTCCTGATAAACCATTATTGCACCTGCTGAAAATTAATTTTCTTTGAGCGGTCCGAGTATAGATACTTTTCATGCTAAGACATTCATTTTGTCGTATGGAAGACGAATCCTTTTAGGTGATCACAACGTCTTTCGCATCATATATAGTGTAATACTATCTATGACATCTATTGAGCATCAAAAGGTTACGATAAAAGATCAGTAAAAACATATTCATGATCTCCAACCCAGAATATCCTTTGTGATGTATTTTTGATATTATCGATATGAAATTTGTTTTCGTATCATTTTGAAGTTCAGTTCTTATTTGTTACAGTATGGTAATAAAAAAAAAGGAAAAAACGCAAATAAAAGATTGGAATGATAAGCGGAAGTAGCCTACGGAAACCTGAACTTTCTTTATTGGCGATAAAACAATTTTTGCCAATAAAAGTTATTGGGTTATACAAACACGCAATAAATTGTTTTTCCATTAATATTCAGACTTATTGCCATTTCTGTTAAACATTGTGCAGTCAAGCATATACCATAACTCTTTGCAGCATATATACACTATACTTACTCATTGGAATTTTTTTTATATTTATTATAACATATAATCATTATTATAGACTGGGTCTAATTCAAGTACCAATTTACCTTTGCCTAATTATTTTCAGAAATTAAAAAGGTCCTCCATAAGCTTTTAAATACTTTATACGCATATATGATCAGCACCCAAGTTAGCACCTAAAGAACCAGACAGTGTAGCCTTGGGTGCATCAGAGGGCTGAAGTAGAGGCTCCCCAAAAACCACATCCCTATCTCACAGGGATATATAGGTAGGTGGTATTTTTGCTCGTGAAATCTATTATATTAAGAGCGGGACTTCAACTCATGACATTACACCGTAAAGTTCACGTGGAACCATCAAACTTAAAAGAAGTAATGAACAACATAAATTCAGTTATAAAAGTATCTATAATTTCCTTCATTGCTATTTGGGTGACTGCACTAACTAATAATATATATATGTAGAATCTACTGGTCACTTTTTTACCGAATACATTATGCAAGTGGAATAGCCACAATGCCCTCAATCCTCCTCGAATTTTTTGCTCTTTTTTGGATACGCTTGTCACTACAATAGTTTACTGCCAATAAACTCGATGTTTAGACGTCAATAAAACTGAAGAATTAAAGTAGTACCTTGGTCAGCGCCCCGGGACGTTCATGTAATGTTCCTTGGGTAAACAGTTACCATCCCGACTCATATATATATATATATATATATATATATATATATATATATATATATTATATATATATATATATATATATATATATGTGTGTGTGTGTGTGTGTGTGTGTGTATACAGCACGAGTTGCCATTTCTAAAGTCTGACTCTTTTAGTTTCCTAAAGTTGTATCAGTATACAGGATTATTCTGTATACTGCATGCGATTGTTTCTTTAATATCGGTTCCACATAAACGCATCATCATACAATCTTAGGTTGTATTAACGTATTACAGATGAGAGAGAGAGAGAGAGAGAGAGAGAGAGAGAGGAGAAAGAGAGAGAGAGAGAGAGCGAGAAACATTCCCTGAGGTTCTTGCAAAAAAAAATATATATATAAAAAAAAATTGTGGATCAAGCCCCAAAAGGCCAAAGGCCCTGATCCCGCTCTGAAAGGATAAATTATCACAAACACTTCGTAGTTTTACATAGGCGTTCACGGCTTTTCCCACCTACCCCTCCAAATTCCCCAAAATCCCAGCCCCTACCCCCTTGCCCCGGGCGGGCCCCCCATCCATCCAATACCTTTCCCCTCTCGCTTACTATGACCCGTCTCATTCCACCCGCCCCCCAAAACCACCCCGACTCCCTCTTTATCCTTGCTCTTTCCCTTCTCATCTCCGAAAAACCAATGCTCCCAATATCGCTTGTGGAAGCTGGAGAGATTTTGGAAGGGGGCCAACTTGCTCCTATGCTGAGAGGAAGGAAGGGGGTGGAGGGAGAGGATAAAACATGAGCTTGGGGGGTAAGCAGGAGGTAAAGGATACGAGGGGTGGTCGGGGACGGGCGGGGATGTGGGCGGTCTAAGCATATCCTCCTAATATAGCTTTTGCCTTGACAGGCTGATGTCGGGTGGAGAAAGCCGAGAGATGTGTTGCTAAGGAAAGATAAAATGGCTTACACGTTCACAGAGTAAGAATGATAACAGGGAAAGTGACAACATCAAGATTCATCGTCAAAATATTAAAATAACAATAATAAGTAGCAGCGTCAATAACTCCGCTCCGATAGAAGCGCCTCTAAGCGAGCTCTATGAAGTCGGTTACACAGCTAATCGCCTTTTATCACGCAATATCCCAAAATATTAACGCCATGCCATTTTTTCCCCGCCGATTAAAGATAATGCCTTGATAATCATAGATCAACAGCATTATGGAACGTAGTAAAGCAAATCCATTTGAATCGCAATGGGGATTATGATTTGAATATTTTGGCAATAAATTAATAAATAAATATTTAAATATATAAAATAAATAAATAAATACAAAGGACCAGGAATCGTTCACAATGACGTAGCACATGTAACGGGTATTGGAGAAATAAATTACGTTATTTTTATTTTATTTATTTATTTATTTATTTATTTATTTGGGGCTCGCTCAGAGTGACAAGCTTCTCCACGTAAAGTCGCTCTGGAAGTTATGATATTGGGTAAAATATTCTCATTCGACATCCATTCGTGGCTCAAGGACTTTTAAAAAACATTACGCTTTGGTTAGGATGAGTAGGTGAACGTATATGATTTAATTTTACAGAATTTCTATTTTTCGTCCCAAGGCCAATAGCAAGTGACCCTATCCTAAGAGTAATCGTCCTACGTAGTGTACTGATGGGCCAGCGAAGCTAGAGAGAGAGAGAGAGAGAGAGAGAGAGAGAGAGAGAGAGAGAGAGAGATTCTTCTCTTGCTACACTTGAGCGAAATCCGAGGCAAAATGAAATGAGGCCGAATATTCCGAAACGGTGACGTAGATGATGCGTGAATTCCGAGCGACTAAAGATGGATGAACAAGTAACTTAGCCCTCACGCTTTATTTATTCTTTTAAATATCTTTTTTTATATAACTTCTTCTACTCCTCCTCCTCCTCCTCCTCCTCCTCCTCCTCCTCCTCCTCCTCCTCCTCCTCCCTTCCTTCCAGTTCTCTCTTGCTGTGTTTTACGACTGTTCTGAATATCTTTTTTCCTACACAAAAACAACACACACATACGTGTACAACTATATATATAGATATATATATATATATATATATATATATATTATATATATATATTAGATATATGTATATATATATATATATATATATATATATAGATTAGATATAGATATAGATATAGATATATATATAGATAGTATATATATATATATATATATATATATATATATATATATATATATATATATATATATATATATGATGACTGGTAAAATGTTCTGTTACAACAGAATTGCCATCTAATAAAAGGAGCCATAAAAAACACCAAAATATAGAGAGAAAAGTACTATATTTCAGAGACTGCTGTCTCTCTCTTCAGGTATATGAATATAAAAAGTTTACAGAAAAGGTGGTATTTATACCAAGAGATCCATCCACAGGTGAGCCAATTTAGGTCTCCCCCGCTGATAACCTTCTTTTAATCTTCTTAAGCGGTGGTTGAACGAAAACCTTGTCGACCACATCTGAATCCCATGCTCCTTTTGAGATGTTCATTACCTGCCTCTCTTTAATTAAGGCCGATTCCATCATTTGACTCTTGTACCGGCACTTGCTGCTATAAATTATACGTGACAAATTCCTGTTTATTCTATGGTTATGTTCATTTATATGGTTGAAAATAGCTGTGTTCTGTTGTCCATACCTAACTGACCATTTGTGTTGTATTAATTAGATGCACATAATTCATCTAATAACGTATTTTCATTTGAGGAATCATTCTATAAGCAAAAATTCGGGTGTAGTATGGGTAGTCCTTTAAGCCCTGTTTTAGCCAATGTGTACATGGAATACTTTGAAACTACAGTAGTAAATGCAATAAAACCCAAAAACATGCTGTGAATGAATATGTAGATGATATTCTAACATTTTGGGATAATAGGTGGGGCAATTTTAATGAATTCCTTTCAAAATTAAATGCATTAGTGCCTAGCATAAAATTTAAAGTTGAATGGGAAACAGACAAAATTCCTTTTCCTTGTGTTTTTATAATCAGACACACGACAGAATACAAATTTACCATATACAGAAAACCAACGTTCTCACTTTCATACATTCACCACTTTAGGTATCATGACATTGCTATCAAGATAGGTGTAGCCAGCAACTTGTTCTTAAGAGCCTTACGAATTTGTTCCCCAGATTTCCTGGAAAAAGAATTTGAACTAATTCATAAGCAACTTTCGTCTTTAAAGTATCCTGACCATATAATTGAGAAAGCAATTCACAAAGCAAACGTAATTTTCAACCGAACCCCTCTAAACAGGACCAAAGAGACACCCAACAATAAAATAAAAATTCCTCACCTGGACACGATTAAGACAGTGACTCAGACCCTCGGAAAATCTAACCCTTTTGCATTTACTTACCCAAACACCTTAGCCAAATCCCTGATTAACGTCCAACAAAAGACATTCCCCAAGGAAACAGGGGTTTATGAATCCCATGCCAGGACTGTGACCAATCTTACATCGGATTTACAGGAAAATCACTTCCCCAGTTAGGTATGGACAACAGAAAAAAAGTAAGTATATCTTAGTTTTACCAGACCACTGAGCTGATTAACAGCTCTCCTAGGGCTGGCCCGAAGGATTAGATATTTTTACGTGACTAGGAATCAATTGATTACCTAGCAACGGGACCTACAGCTTATTGTGGGATCCGAACCACATTATATCGAGAAAGGTATTTCTATCACCAGAAACAAATTCCTCTGGTTCCGCGTTGGCCGGGCCGAGAATCGAACTCGGACCACCGAATTATTAGCCGAGTGCGAAGTCCACTCGGCCAACGTGGGACTATGGACAACAGAACTCAGCTGTTTTCAACCATATAAATGAACAATACCATAGAATAAACTGGAATTTGTCACGTATAATTTATAGCAGCAAGTGCCGGTACAGGAGTCAAACGATGGAATCGGCCTTAATAATAAAAGAGAGGCAGGTAATGAACATCTCAAAAGGAGCATGGGATTCAGATGTGATCAGAACAAAGGTTTTCATTCAACCACGGTTAAGAAGATTAAAGGAAGATTATCAGCGGGGGTGACCTAAATATATATATATATATATATATATATATATATAACATATATATATATATATAGTATATATATATATATATATATATACATATATATATATATATATATATATATATATATATATAATATATATATAGATATATATATATATAATTATATATAAATATATATAAGAGAGAGAGAGAGAGAGAGAGAGAGAGAGCAGTAGGTAAAAATTTGTTTAACAAGAAATGAGCCGAGAATGGCTGAGTAAAATAAGTTGATTGTTGCAGACGATACATTGCTGTTCGGGGATAGTGAAGAGAAACTACTGAAACTAATGAAAGAATCTGAAGGTGTCTGCGAGAAGGTGAGAGTTCAGACCAAATATTAACACTAGTACTAAAGTTGATGGGGGATAAATGAAAACCAGAAAGACGGTGGATTGAATTGATGTAGACAGTCGAGACATAGAAGTGGCGGATTGATATATGTATGTGGGGGTTTATGTAATGGTTTGCGGAGGGATAAATAAAAAGGGGGCGAAATACAGAATATACGAAGTAAGAAGCATTACAGGACGTGAACAAACACTGGGAACACATTTGAATTATCCAAGACACATTAAAGGTGGCAATGAAGGAGGGGTTCGTTTAGCCAACTCCTCTTCAGGGTAGTGAGTTGTGGATACTGAATGCAACTGATAGAAAAAGGAAAAAAAAAATTAACTGTTAACATGAAGTGTATGAGCAGAGTAGGCTTTACAAAAAGTGCATACAAATTTGTGAATATGATCAGACAGTCAGTTATCATAGCTAAGTCAAGTATTCCATTGATAGCTGCCACATGCTGATTACTCAGTTTCACTTTGCAAATAATGTCGCTTCTTTTATGCTGACCAAGTAACCCCGTTCGCATATGAATGATAGAGAGCATGTAACTTCGGCATCAAGCTAAAAAAAAAAATAATAATAATAAATTGACATACCTAACAGGACACATAAGAAAATTTGCACAGCGATCAGAAAAATGCTTAAACATAGAAACTTAATCAGATTTTCTCCTTGGACACTACCGTCACACTTTCTAGAAGATAAAACCATAAAACCTAAACAGAATACGCTTAGAAAGCCGTTTGCCAGCATACGTATTAACATGGAGAGAGAGAGAGAGAGAGAGAGAGAGAGAGAGAGAGAGAGAGAGAGAGAGAGAGTATATCATCTTAGTTTTATCATCACACAACTATTTTCATAATCAGAAGCTTATTAGCAATAATAAGAGAATATCTTCATGTACTGTCGCTTATATTTACTTAGTACGTTAAAAAAAATCCGCAAAACGTACATGTACACAAACAACTAAAAATTTCCAAGTTAGTCTTGTTTCTTGTTAGTTCTCTCTCTCTCTCTCTCTCTCTCTCTCTCTTCTCTCTCTCTCCTCTCATCTCCTCTCTCTCTCTCTCCATTTGTGGAAATGAGAATGAACCCAATGAATTAACCCGGAATTAGACAATCGGCAGGCAACATGCCGAAGAGATAAGAGGAAATATTCCCTCTGAAAGGGAGCATCGCTTGAAAGAAATTTAATGAAAATCATGATATCTCCTACTTTCTCCCCCTTATCAGTTTTTCACTTTTTTTTTTCTTTGTATTGATGTCTGTGTATCTACAAACACGGGGTCTCGAACATACAAGTTCCAGAGCGAATACGTGTCATTCTAGTTACTAATGATATTTTTTAATATTCACGATACAACCAGCTGGTCGCCTGCTCGAGGGACGGGAAATGTTTAGCAGTAGAAGTGAAAAAGAGAAGGGCAGACCCATTTATTGAATGTTTTTTTCCTTGAAATGAAATTATTATGCTCGCAATACGATTTCATTAATAAATAATGAAGTTTTCTTATCAACTGGATATGTTTATTTATAACTGTAGATTCATCTAACTAGCGAAAGGAGATTAAGGAGCTTGTAAGGACATATCTTTCAATTCTAAGCAGAAAAAACAATGCGATGCAAACTCGACTTCTCTCTCTCTCTCTCTCTCTCTCTCTCTCTCTCTCTTTTATTCAAGATCTTGTCCTCCCGCCACCGACCTGAACTGCTATAAAACGTAGCTTGAATAGGTATTTAAGACCTGTTCGCACCTTGCAGGCCTTCAGTTGGAGTTTGATACTGCCAGAGGGGCGGTTCCTACAGCTCCTCGGAGACCACCAGATGGGGACAGGGGGACTGTGAGAATTCGGCCGCGCTAAAATCCCTGACCGTCGAATTTATTTGTTTTTTTAAGGTCACCTGCGAACAAGCGGTTGATCTCATTTCTTGCGAGCGGCGATATAATGTGTATGAAGATGTGTGAGGGACGCACGTCCAGACAGACAGCCAGACAGACGATGTATGTAAATTATATGATGATCATATATAAGCCCTGCCTCGCCCAGCTGGTGATGAGATGAGTGGGTCTGGTATGGTAATTTGAATCCATTCGGAGTTTAATATCACAGTTTGAACTATAACTCCGCCTTTGCATTGTGGCGTCCGCAGACACTTGGTACACATTCGGACGCACGCACATGATGCCAAATTAGCACAGTACGCTTAACGCTGAATTGTTGGGTTTTTACGCTTTCAAAGATATCTTCACATTCCTCTGCTACTCATTTAAAAAAAAAAATGGCCAGATTGCTTTGCATTGTGAAAATTGGACTTATAAATCATTATATTTATGTTACGGTACACTTTCCGTAAGGAAATCTATAATTTCATTTCGTACACACACACACACACACACATATATAAATAACTGAAAGTTGCTATGTTGAATATCTCATCTGCCCGTGGCAGTGGTTTGCCTCTCCTTGTGTTTCTATAATTTTTTTCGAGATTTTAAGTTAACACATATTATCCAGGTATTTTTTAAGAAGGGACGGGCATTGTAGGCACATTCTTCATGATAAACGAACGGAATTTTCATATGTCTGTCAACGAATTCGCCTGCTCATCTGTTAACAGGCCTATAATTTAAAAAAAGGAGTTTTTTCTTCCCACAAATTTTAAAGCGTAATTGATGGCCCCACGATCATTCAGTCAAATTCTGCGTTATCATTCAGATATGGAAGAGTAGGTAGACTCTTTCACGAATTTCATGGGAAAGGTCGAACCCGAAAACCGATCATCCAAATGGAATTCCAGATCTGGGAACAGACTGCGTCTCCTTTACAACGAGAGGGGAAAGTTTAAGATTATTTATTCATAAGCGAAACAAACCCTCAGTGTTAAGATTATTTTTCATGACATTTCCGACAAATGTCATTTCTTTGCATTACAGAATCCGATCGTTTCTGGGTAGAAAGAAATTCCGAGTTGAATGAGGTAACACTTCAAGATTATCCAGCTAGGTTAAGATCACGGTGCAAAATTCTAATGCGAGAAAAAATTAACTGCAAAGATTATTTTCTATTTTTTACGAACACCTGCAAATTTTCAGAAATGTATAACCCTACCACTAGACTTTAAAGGTCGCTATAAAAAAATAATAAAATAAATAAATAATTAAGACCAATTAAAAATGGCTTTGGTAAGGATCTCTCCTGCAATCAATGGAAGGAATTCCTATCTCCTGTTAAAAGTATACACTCCATGATAAGAGCTGTAAATGAGCTTTCCAGTCGAAATTCTTACTGGAAAAGCTTTCCAACAGCGATACTCTCAGTTATGCATGTCGAGATCTTTTTACCTAAATAATCTTACTATAATGGGCGTTATGTCTGTCCGTCCGTCTGTCATTCAATCACGGCCAAACGGCTGGTCCGATGGGCATGAAACTTGGCAGGGTTATAGTGGGGACTCCTAAGATGGTTTATAATGGGACTTCATCTTACCCCCCCCCCCCCCCACCAGTAGGCTTTTGTCTCCGTCTCTTTCAAGAGACACGTGGAAAATTGCTAATAGTAATAATAATAATAATAATTATAATAATAATAATAATATAAACTGGCTATTCTAGAGGAAAATGGAAGCATCTAACTCAAAAAGTCTTCACCTCACCCAAAACTCAAAAAGTCTTCACCTCACCCAAAACTCAAAAAGTCTTCACCTCACCCAAAACTCAAAAGTCTTCACCTCACCCAAAACTCAAAAAGTCTTCACCTCACCCAAAACTCAAAAAGTCTTCACCTCACCCAAAACTCAAAAAGTCTTCACCTCACCCAAAACTCAAAAAGTCTTCACCTCACCCAAAACTCAAAAAGTCTTCACCTCACCCAAAACTCAAAAAGTCTTCACCTCACTCAAAACTCTGTACTGGAATACAAAATTAGCAATTGAAATTTCAATGGCAATTTGGGTCTAATCATGCAAAACCTTTTATTTTCATTCTGGTTTAAGTACATCATTGTGGAACTCACTGCATGCGTGCACACGTAGTGCTAAACGTATTTTGTTGTCTCCTGCAATTATGTTTGATGAAATTGAAAAGAAAAATGGCCTTGGGTCACGATAGAACAAGTTAAACTTAGTTACTAAAATAAATACCAAGACTATCAAGAGGTCACAGCACCTGCTAGTTTGTTTAGCGCCATTCACAGCTCTTCCATAGCGTTTAATTTTTTTAATTTTCCTCTCGAATGCATCAATTGCCCCCTCTCTCTGATTCTAAGGGGTGTTTTCTGATCTATCCAAACACTGTTCTCCTTTTTAGTCTAAGGTTCTTTTTTTTTAAACTCTCCTACATGTTCTTCATTACGTACTTGAGCTTAAATTTCAGTCACTTTTGCTTCATGTATTCATTGTTTCTCTATATCCCACTCATACGGGAAATACCCTTTCGCTCGGCATAGTTACCCAACAACACTCAAATTCAAGTTTGTCTCGTTTTGGCGCAAGTCCCTTATATATTATTACCCTTACACCACACTCTACCTGAAGTCTGAACGTTGACATTGATTCTTTAAGACATATTATTCCTTGCACCGCACTCGAGTTGACGTTAAAACTTTTCATTTCTTTACGCTTTTAAACGTTCTCATTACTACGCCTCACTCCGGATGAACTTAAAAGCGTCCCTTGATCACCTTTAGTATTCTGCATACTGCTCACTTTAGCTTAGCCTTAGCTTATTTTTACTTTTATTTAGTTATATATTTTTTTTTCCAAGGAAGGCGACTCACATCTCCAGGGAACAGATTACTCTGGAGAAACAAAACCAACCCTCCCTTGTAAACCTTTAGGAGTCTATTCCCTCGCAATTGAAAGGGAGGGGAGGGGGAGGAGGGGGGCCAGAGGGAAGAGGGTTTTGGAGGGGGTTCAGGTGAGGGTGGAGGGGGAAGGAAGGAAGAAATGGTAAAGGAGCGAATGGGGGAAGGAGGTGAGGGGAGTAGTAACAGAAATGATTTGCAACCTGCGAAAAAATGAGGATTGAATTTTAAGAAGGAGAACAAAGGCGTCTCTCTCTCTCTCTCTCTCTCTCTCTCTCTCTCTCTCTCTCTCTCTCTCTCTCTCAATCAACACTATCTTGATTCAATAGCAGCAGCAGCAGCAGCAACAGCAGCAGCAGCAGCGGCGGCGGCGGCGACGCAGATAAAGCGATTCCAAGGTACGAAAGAATGGCATCTTTCCCGTTTCGATTTTTACGAGTCATGCCTAAGAGGTCTAATTGCCCTCGTTCTAAGGTGCGTATTACCCTGTTCCGGGGAAGCGAGAAAGAAAGGAATCAAGCAAGCAAGCAAGAAAAGCAGAGCATTCAAGAAAGAGAAGAAATCAAGAGAGCAAAGTTATTCCATTGCTCTTACAACCCGGTTTTTTACCGCCTGAATTCCTCGCCATTTTCGAATGGTTTGAAGTATTGCGTTCAAATTAGGCCACTCCTGCTTTTCTTCTTCTGAAGGCAACTGCTTGCTGTTGATTTATGTTCCTATTCTAACTTTTTTTTCCCCCGTCATTGTGAAATGGAATGAGTAAGAGTTCCGAGCGATGAAATGTGAAAAACGGATGCAACTTGTCATTCAGCAATTCCAGAGGCATGATGGAAACGTAAAATCACTCATAATCACTGCAAGACAAACCACTGTTAGGCGCCACAACGATAAATGAAACAAGCAAAGCGGCCCCATCCTCCCTCGGAGAAAATAATAATACTATAAAAAAAAGGAAAAAAAAATCCAGACACGACTATTACCAGATTAACTGAGAACTTCACTCTGTTTTATATTCGCTGTTGTGTTCGAATTAATCTTTTTACAAGTTGGGGTCATCCCTTTGAATATTCATGGTGTATCTGGTAACACTGCTTTCCATACGTATAAAGTTGCAAATGCGACTCCCCCTGATTATAAAGGGACTGCAGCGCCGTCGTGTTCGGACGTATCCTTTGTCTTTCCGTTATTTGTCGTTATTGTTATTGAGAATGTTCTTGTTATTGCACGCCACTTCGTCCTACTATTATTCCTCTTCTTTTTTTTCGGCGACTATTTCAGACAATTCTTCTTGGGAACTGCTGACTTTGTCCTTTAGTGCGTTTGTATACTGTTTGTACTCATTCGAAAGTAAGATTGGATAGCATGGGTGGCGATGCTTATCTTGTCAAAACTTGAAAAGCACTTTAGCCATGAAAATTAAACTCTCTCTCTCTCTCTCTCTCTCTCTCTCTCTCTCTCTCTCTCTTTTGGGACGCTCTGTTTATCTGGCTAAAGGTATGTTAGTTACGCTGGAATGAAGGGACCAACAATCTCTCTCTCTCTCTCTCGTCGCCTCTGACACCGCGTGACGCAAAGGGTTCTCTGCGAAGTTTCCCCAATCATGTTTTTCGTGGACTTTATCTTGCCCGAATCTTGCACTCATACCCCGGCCGCATATTCCCGCATCGTAACCGAGTACTGGGACCTTCCCTGAAAAAAAGCGAGACGCCATATCTTAAAAACTAACCGTAGACTCTTCTTGAAAATAATCTCATTATGTATTCCAATCTCAAATAAAAAATGCACCTAAGCTAACCTAGGGGCATCCCCGCCCCACCTCCACATGCATTGTTCTCGAGGTTCTGCAAAGGCGGGCATGTCCAAACCACCACTTCCTCCCTTTCATGTTTATCCAATTTTTATGTGGAACTTTCAAGTAATTTTTCAAATGTTATTCTTTGATGTTCAAAATCTTTAAAGATATAATTTCACTGCCATACAATGATTCATTTCCGTAAAAAGAATAAACGAGCGCCCAAGACTTGGATATAATCTTACAATGGTGTACAATTTCAGTCTGTTTGATTTCCAAATCTTATTCAGGCTGTCCATTGTTTGATTTGCCTTTTTTCCAGTCTTCCACTAAATGCCAACTCTGGATATCACTGCTCCTATATATTTAAAAGATTCGACCGCATCAAACCGTTCTATCCTGACGTTATTTCATCCCTTTGTGCAAAATGTTTTTCTAAAGGCTTGATTTGATCCCATCTCTCTGGATATATGATGCGCCTTTCTTTACAGAGTTTTTATGCTCTTCTCTCTAAACTAAGTTTAATTCACGAATAATCGTATTAATAAGGTTTTCCACCGGTAATTATCTCTCTCTCTCTCTCTCTCTCTCTCTCTCTCTCTCTCTCTCTCTCTCTCTCTCTCCGAATCAGAATATTAAATAAGAATTGTCGTCATAGTGATGTCTCTATTGGGCGTTACTCTCTCTTGGGCATTTATACTTGTTGAAATATTCTTCCAAGTAATTTCTCTCTCTCTCTCTCTCTCTCTCTCTCTCTCTCTCTCTCTCTCTCTCTCTCTCTCTCCCCCATTACGGAATGGCGTGTTTGAGCCAATCATCAGCTGACACTTCGATCATTTAGTGCTGCCTTCCCTCTCGTCCGTCACCGTGGTCACCCCTCCATGTCACTCCCAGACCATTCACTCATCCACAAAGTAGGCGGAACGCGTTGTTTGCCCAGTTTGTTGCGCTTTGTTGTTCTCCGAGGACGGAAACAACGGTTGCTTCACGACCTCGAGCTGTTCGTCGGTTTGTTTGTTAGGTTTTTGTTGCGCTTTGCTGTTTTCCAAGGAAGGAAACGAGGGTTGTTTTACGACCTTGAGCAGTTTGTATTTTAGTGACCTTGAGCAGTTTGTATTTTAGCGACCTTGAGCAGTTTCTATTTTAGCGACCTTGAGCAGTTTGTATCTTAGTTAAACTTAATTTTGTACAACTTTTTACTTGTACTTCTATTACGGTTTCTTTTACTATTACTACTACGGCTATTTCTGCTCTGTTATTCTTCATTTTCGTGGAGGTAGTGGGTAGGGAGATGAGGACTGGGATAAAGGAGGTCCTATCCAATGCTGGCCAGACAAGACTAAAAGAGGAGAGCTATTGCAGGCTTAACGACCCTCATTTCACAAAAAATGTCGTGGATCACTGGGAACCAAGAGAGCCAGCGATTTCGTTCTCGCTTTTTCTATAATCTTCCATCTTTGAAGAGGCGGCATATTTCTTTCTCCCAATTGTGTATAAGAGACCTTCACGTTGACATGAAGCATACCCCAATTGACGTTATGATGTTGTTTGTATGGTGTTTTTACGTTGCATGGAACCAGCGGTTATTCAGCAACGGGACCAACGGCTTTACTTGACTTCCGAACTAAGTCGAAAGTGAACTTCAATCACCAGAAATATACATCTCTCACTCCTCAATGGAATGGCCGAGAATCGAACCCGCGACCACAGAGGTGGGACGCAACCACCATACCAATCATGCCACCGAGGCGCTTGCCGTTATGATGGAATCGGCATGATTGTAAAGCGATCTCTCTCTCTCTCTCTCTCTCTCTCTCTCTCTCTCTCCCCGATATCTCTTGTGCGAAGCCGCATTTGCTTATGAAATCTCTGAATTTTGTGAACCGATCAGGATTTGCCTATCATTCCCTTTCTCGGATTTCAGCTCGTGTCTCGTATCTGATGTAAAATGGGGAGCGATTGAATTAGATATCGCTGACGTCGTCATTATTAGCCCCCAGCGTTTACAAAGCATCACATATCGTTCTGAAACGTGAAATTCCATCTCCTCTGTGATGCTTGATTAAAACTTCTTTTCTGACGCATGGATTTCTCGGACGCATATTCCAGAACTGTAACCGAGTACGGGACCTTCCCTGAAGAAAGCGGGAGGCCATATCTTAAAAAAGTAACCATAGAATCGTCTTGGAAATAATCCCATTATGCTTCCCACACCCAAATTACCACGATACTCCTCTTTTTACACTTAACTAACCTTACTTAACCTAACCTAGGGGCATGGCCAAAAAACCAATGATGGTGCAATACTAGTATACATCTCTGGAATTTGCTTCCAGCATGAGATGCAAATGGGGTGTGGCGTCACTGCGCCTGCATGCAACCCCCCCCCCCCCCCAAAAAAAAAAAAAAAAAAAAAAAAAAAAAACCGTCCGTGAGTTATTGATTGGGGTACGGTAACAGCCTCCCATTCGTTAATGTCTTGATTACATGTATTAATGATACCAACAACAATTACAAGAATGATATGAATAAGTCTGGGTTATGTGTTTTTAATTTGGAAATATATGCTTCACTGAGCTCTCTCGAGGAGACGCTGCTGGTTTTCATCGAAACAGTTCTTAAATAATCTCTATTTCAGTACGACAGTGGCACGTGAAGTTCGAGAAACTTCTACGTACTGGGAGCATGATACTGTATCTGTGAGTGCATTGTGGTATGCCAAAATATACACAAACAATAAAGGGCAGTTTACCGATGACCAAATGATCAAGTTACCGTAAAATGCAAGATCTGGTAAAAAAGAAAAGGATTTTTTCACGCAATAAACACATAATAATCGGCAAAGCAATAACTAAGGAAATCAAAGAAAACTTCAAAAAGAATACCGAACTCTGCATGGCTATAATTTTTCTGGATTACGCGAAAGGACTGGTTGAGTGAGCGAATTTTACAAGGAAATTAAAAGATAATTGAGACATATGACTTCTGGGAGCAGAGCCACTCTCCAACAGTCTCTCTCTCTCTCTCTCTCTCTCTCTCTCTCTCTCTCTCTCTCTCTCTCTCTCTCATTCTGGGAGTTCCCGAAACTGAAATCTCTCATTTGGTAGATGTAAATTGAGAGCGTACACATCCCAATATCTCTCTTTACTTCTTTAACTCCACCAACACGTGCATCTCTGGTTATCAAAACTGAAACCCTCCTTCGTCTTGGGTAGTCTGAAGAGTCAAGAGGTCCACACAAGACCTCACAACCCCTTTCAAACCATACTCCTCTTACGTGCCGTATTTGTGAAAAGGCCCGGCTTGCTATAAAGTCGTATTAATCTATACCAACCGACCAACTAAATCTAACCCGACCACACCTCCATCACCCCCGCCTCTCTCTCTCTCTCTCTCTCTCTCTCTCTCTCTCTCTCTGTAAATATACTCCATCTACTTGCTTCTATTTACACGCGGTTTTAGTATTGAAACTGAAATCCTCTGAGTTACTTTTTCTATTAAGCTTGCTTTACGAAGATGGATGTGGAACAGAAAAGAGAAATACCAACACGTTCTCTTCCCTCCCTCTCTCAGTGTCTTTCAGATGCAAATGACTCTCACATACCTTAATATAGAAGCGTCAAGAGCAGACAGCCTATCTTATTTCCTATTTCTTTAATTTTTTTTTTTTTATCAACACCCTGATGATTCGCACGGGCTGACAAGATTGGATCATTAGTGGGCTCTAAATTGAGATGGACGGACGAGACCAAGCAATAGCAACACAGATCTTTCCATGTCCAAAAACTTGATTTTATTTTCATTTCATCGGGGTCGTGCGAATTCGGAAGTCCTATTACGCGAAACATTACGCGCAGTGCTGTTTCGTGGCCGTATCTGACACAAGGAGTTTCGTGGCCGTATCTGACACACGGAGTTTGGTGGTCGCATCTGCCACAAGGAGTTTCGTGGCCGTATCTGACACACGGAGTTTGGTGGTCGCATCTGACACACGGAGTTTAGTGCCCGTATATGACACACGGAGTGCGCGTGTGCAACCAGTAGAGCGGGAAGAAAATGAAAGGTACAACAATTGATTAAAAATGTATAAACCAGTGCTTCTATTTCTACGACCCCTTAAAGGCGCCCTGAATAAACACACACACACAAACACACATATATATATGCTCGGCACTACTTCATCATTCCAGCTCACTTATTTCGCAAGTGACAAATAAACCTAATTGATCATAAAAACAACAGGTGAGGCTGCCAGTTATTTTCTCTTCTAAGATACTTCGCTTTCGCTCTCTTAGCATTTTCTCCTGAACATATATTCCATCGGCCTCCAACCCCTACCACTCCTTCTTTACCACTGGGTCTTTTCCATCCCCACTCAAGCCGCAATGTAAGTCATAATTGCAAAGGTTTGAAGAGATCTTTTGGATGCATTACAAAATATTTGCTCACTCGAGGAGTATGCATATAACCTACTTTGTTATTGTTGTTGCTATTGTTCTTGTTGGGGGTTAGGAAAGGTCTATGAAGAGCCTAAAAACGTCTGAAAAAGGGCGTTTCGCGTTGAGTTAAAGATGCAGGAATTTGAGAATACGATATTTATGATTTATTCATTAGAATGGAAATGTAACAAATAAATAATGTGCATCGTCAGCAGTACAGAAGAATTCTTTCTTAAAAAATATAGCATATTAATTTTCATTTGTGAAACAAGGCTCTATTTGCCCGTAGATTTTAGCAAGTTTTAATTCACGTCAAGTTAGGCATATAATGTTTACAACATATGCGTGAGGGGAATAAAACCTTGCACGCGTCCAGAATAAGCTGGTGGTCGGATCACGCCTTGTTTTGAAAAATGCAATAACTGATCTAACCCCAAAACGAAAACATTCGCTGCCCACTTCTCACAAATGCTGAGCATGAACTAATCGACAGGAAGAAGAAGAAGAAGAAGAAGCAATTGGCCTGGTACTTGGCAGCGTTCTTTCATTTCACTATCGGAACGAATAAAACATTTTAGGAAGATAGGAGAATTCGTTCTCCGTCGACGGAAAGGAAAAGCACAAGTAAGACAAATAGAAAATTAAACTATTCTTTCATGACCTTTCAGCTTTAAGCTGACTACGAAATATTTGCTTTGCGAACTCGTAACTGTCAAGAAAACTTAATTTGGATATGTGTTTGAAATCATCTTTTTTTTTTATTTCCTAGCAGTCTACTTCCATTATCTTTTTTGAATTGCTTGACGGCCCTTTATCAATTTGCTACAAATTGAAAGACGCATAATAATAGAAAATAAAATGTAAAGATAATCGTAATTATTTGACATTCATAACGGGTTTCTTCTGAAATATAAAGGAAAAAACTGTACTTTTGCTATAAATACAAATATATTCCCACGTTCTCTGTTTTTCTCTTGACAAACATACACACACATATACTATATATAAACATGTATATATATGTGTGTGTATGTACGTGTGTGTATGTATATTATATATATATATATATATATATATATATAATATATATATATATATATATTATATTATCTTTCTTATCAAAACAATAATTCCACCAACGTTCGTTCTGCTTAGCAAGTCTTCGGATAGGTAAATTATATCGATTTGAAAAGAGAAATCCCAGCACGTTATCTCTCTCTCTCTCTCTCTCGTCTCTCTTCTCTCTCTCTCTCTAAATCTCTCTCTCTCTCTCTCTCAGATGCAAATGACTCGCATACCTTAATATAGAAGCGTCCGGAACAGACTTTTTTTTCTCTCTCTCTCTCTCTCTCTATCGGGAACCAGGATGAGTCGCACAGGATCAGTCGAGATTGGAATCATTAGCGGGGTCGAAATGGAGAGGGGCAAAGATGGGATAACTTCACTAACATTGAAAAAAAAATAAAATTATTTTGATTGGTGAATCTTGAATGGCGACAAAACCACCTTCCGGTCTCGCAAGCTAATTTTGCAATATTTTTTTTTTTTCCTCTAAGGTTGCACGATTACCGAGGTCTTGTGACGAGATGTATTCCGTGTAGCGTTTCGGTCCGATCCCCCCCCCCCCCTCCCTCCTTATCCTCGGCGGAATATAGAATTTAGGCCAAAGGCCAAGCGCTGGGACCTATGAAGTCATTCAGTTCTGAAATGGGAAAGTGAGAGTAGGGAGGTTTTGAAAAGTGTAACAAGGGAAACCTCAAAGCTGTTGCACTATGAAGCAATTGTTAGAGAAGGTGGATTGCAAGATGGAAGAAAGAGAAAATGAATAGGGGGTACAGTGATATGAATGAAAGATTCTCCTTATCATATTCTTATGGCGAATCATATCTGAAAGACTGAATGAATATATATACTGGCGTAACTTGCTTTCCGTCATTGATTCATTTGTTGATTATTTAAAAAAAAAAATGCTACCAAAATTGCCATGAAGATTTCGGACAGGGCCTTTGAAATTTGACAATATGGAAATCACTTCATATTTTGTTATGCTTAATTCTAATATGCTTTCATTAGGATCTGCTCGAAAGAATAAGTATGCCAGATTATCACATAAAAAGCAAGTGGGATTTTTCAATCTATTTTCCTTCTACCGTACGTTATTCACCCTTTTCCTAGAAATAACAGTTCCCGCTCATTCTCTTCATCCTATTCGAGGTAAACGGGTGTGTGATTTGAACAGGAAAAAGTATAGAAAACAAAAAATCTTGTATGTTTTACGTGATAACCGACCAATATCAACGAAAAAAATCTCAACCCAGTCTTACAAATCCAGCACATAAGTGATTGATTCACTGACAGGAAGTTGATGACCAAATAATTCGAACTAACTAGAAGAGAAAGTTTCCTTAGAGAAAGTTTCCTACTTACGTGGAAATCTTTTCTTCGCCTTACCATTCAAAAATGAAAAATAAATAGTTGATTTAGACATGCGGCTGTCGGGACAATTCAATTTTGACTTATGAATGAAATCTTTATTAATACAACCCAGTTTTAATAGTTGTGACTTCAGTGCCAAAGGTTGATCAGTGATATTCGAATCTTTGCAGTTATTTCCGCTGGGTGTTTTATTACCATTTGATGAACTGCACAAAAACCCCCCAGAAATGCTAATAAATTGATGCTGAAGAACTAAATCAGGAGAAATAAAAGACGCTTTAAACATGGAAAATAATCATAATATTCATCAGAGTTAAAAGTGGTCACGCAGGTAATCAGAGTGGCTTTAGTTTTTAAATGCTGAAATATACAAATGCAACGTTACTATTTAAACAGATATATCAACACACCCTTTCTCTCTCTTGGCAGACATAAATGAAATGTAAAACAATACCCCACTCACTTTCCCGCTCTTTCTCTCTGTTTACATATTTATCTTCCGTATTACAACTGCAGTCCCATGTGCGATCTCTCTCTCTCTCTCTCTCTCTCTCTCTCTCTCTCTCTCTCTCTCTCTGCAGTGATGTATACTGAAAGGGAAACAGAAATCCCAACACGTTAGCGCTCTCCCCTCCCCCCTCTCTCTCTCTCTCTCTCTTCTCTCTCTCTCTCTCTCTTAGTGTCTTTCAGATGCAAATGACTCTCACATACCTTAATATAGAAGCGTCAGAAGCAGACAGCGTTTCTTTTTTCTTTTTTTTCTTTTCATCAGGCCTCGGATGAGTTGCACGGGGTCAGACCAAATTGGATCATTAGTGGGGTCGGAATTGAGAGAGAGGGGGAGGGGGTTGGGGGGGGGGTGGGGGGGGGGGGGCAGAGCGTCGTCGCGACAGATAGCGACAGAGATATGATAACGTTGTTAACAAATAAAAATAGTAGATTCGCGATTCTTGGGTGACTAGGGAACCTCTACATGTCGAAAGCTGATTTCATTATTTTAATATTACTTTCATTGTCGTCAACATTTTTTTTTTTTTCTGTGGGCGCGACCGGACCCGACGATACTTCTCTTCACGTCCAATTAAACATGTGCCGTTTCACGATTTTGACAAAATACATACGATCTCAAAGAGAAAATGCCCTTTCGACTGAGCGACTGATCTCGGAAATAAACTGGCATTTAACGGCAAATGTCAGTGATTTAAGCACGATGGCTACGACCTCATGTACCGATGATTGAGATTTTGTTATTTATCTTTGATTTCAAAGTTTAACATATAATTCTGATTTATTCTTACATGCATCTTTTAAACGAACACTGCTGTGAAAGGATACAAAGACACCACACACACACACACACACACACACACACACACACACACACACACACACACACACACATATATATATTATATACTATATATACATCATATATATATATATATATATATATATATATATATATATATATAAACTAAGAAAAAAGAACTAAGAAGAAATAGATATCTCTATATTTAATGCTAAGTTGACACAGAATTCCGTGAACGCAATACCTTCAACACTGTATATATATACATACAAGAAGAACACTGCCTCGTCTGACGAACGAACTCTGACCTCAATACCAGAATTAAATGTAGTAACCGATTTGTTTCCTTCTGCTTTCGTCGCCACCATAAAACTTTTAAAGACGAACTGCTATTACCGCAGACTGCAAGACTTGCCATTATTGAATTTTTTCCCCCAACTTTTTTTTTTCCCCTAGAACTGCAATTCCCCGTGATTGCAGGTCAAACTCCCGTCATTTGCAATTTGCAACATGCTATACTTCATGGTTAGCGAAGGGCAGAGACGGAATTACTGAAGAGAAATGATGAAAATAGTAACAACTGGTTTCTATAAAGAAGATGTTTGCAGTTTTGGATTGGAATATGCAGTGAGTGCAATATAGAGTTTAGGCCAAAAGCCAAGCGCTGGGACCTATGAGGTCATTCGGGGCTGGAAAATAAATTGAGAGTAGGTAGGTTTGAAAGGAAAACCTCATAGGAGAAGGTGGATAGCAAGATGGAAGAAAGATAATATAAATGGAGGCACAGTAAAAGAAATTAAACTAGTTTCAGCTAGGGGTCGAAGGGACGCTGCGAAGAACCTTTTTTAGTAATGCCTATAGTGTACCACGTGAGGTGCACTGACGGCACTAACCAGCCCTACGGGAGTTTGTTTGCAGTATTGATCGAACAGAAAGCTCGATACGGTCCTTAAAAGGGGAACAATCGAACACTGAAATCAAAGAACAAAATTAAGATTGGATTAAGTAGATATTTTCCTGGGCCTCTTTTGAGACATAATTATGTGGGCATTAATCCTAAAGAAAATATAAATAAGGATGGCAATGTGGGACGGGGGGCGTGGGGGGCCGTTATCCTCAGGTCCTCATAGAATTGTAGGTATATATGTCTATTCCATTACAATATCTCTTATTTCTCTAACACTACGTTCCCACCTAGTCCAATTGCACCTCGCGTTTCAGATTAATATCCAGAACTGATATAGTATTCACGACACAGAATCGTTGACAATAAGAGAAAGTACGAAACTTTTACCCATGAATTGTTACTGAATACGGCAATCAGCCATAAAACCAGAACGATTTTCGATACCTTTAACAATAAAATCACACAGCTGAAGATAACTTGTCTAAATCTCTTATAAAATTCGAAGACAAGCTTTAGCGTGAACTCCGAGAACCCCGAAACTATACCAATTTCCATTAACTTAAAAGAATAAACTTTCACCACGCAGTATTCAATAATAATATCACTCCCACTGACGCGTCTATTACGTCTTGCAATCATCCGACAATGTCCTGGTGGAGAAACATTACTCTCTATCGAGAACCAATAAACTAGAGAACATCTGCAGACGAAGGTCCAGTTTGTGTGTTGGTAAACACCTAGATCGAAGGACGAATGAAAATTGACGTCCGTGTGAATCCGCCGAGGGGAACTGGTGCCTGGGGAGAGGCGGTATGTATAAGGGAAGGGGCTAAGCTGAAGGAATGGCCGAAAAAACCAAGTAGATGGATAACGGAAATGGGGACAGGATGGTATTGGATGGGAAATGAAAGGCTGGAGAAACGATGGAGGGAAGAAAGTTGGCTTTGTGGTTAAGGTTAGCTATTTCATGGATTCCAATTGTTGTACAGATAAGCAAAAAGAATCCTATATATTTGGAATACTTAAAGTTCTCACGAGGCACCACGAATTGTGATGTTAAGCGAAGATATTCCTGGAACGACGAAAAAGTCAGATCCTGGAGGCGCAGAAATACGATGAAGGAAACTGACTCATGCAATCAGCATATAGGGCAGTGGTTCTCAACCTTTGGGGGAAGGGCGGGGGAGCAAGCCCTAGGGAAAAATGAAAAATTCTTCAATTATATTCGTTATTCTCTTGACAAGTTTATCCCCAAAATGTAAAATTATGGCCTTATAATGTTAGTTTACTATAGCATACTACTCGAGTTGGACTCGTTGGACATGTTTTGCAATGATTAACCCCCCTCCCTCCCCCCCGAAACCCCTTCCCTTTCTCTCCTTTTTCTTCATTTTCCTTTAAATCAGGGAGGGAATTTTACTCACAGATGCAAGGGGGGCGTGGCGGGAAGGACCAACTCTTAGAGGGGGCGTGGCAATAAAAAGGGCGAGAGCCACTGATAGAGGAGACACATTTAACAAAACTTTAAGTGGAAAAACTTAAAATTCTATGAACTCTGGGGATGGGGGGGGGGAGAAGAAAAAATAAAAAATGATCAAGTAATGAAATAGCGAATTTGAGGATGAACCATCTTGGTTAGTTGTCGATACTAAAAGAGGCCCTTATAACTCACGAATTTTATACGGCAGGGACTGGTCTTAATTAGGATAATTGTCTCCTCCGTCATAGCGCCTTCAAATATTGATAAAGGTTTACGGTTAGAAAAAAAAAAAAAAATCAGTACTATGATTGCTTCCTAAAAGTACGTTAACGATGATCACTGAACGACTGCAAACAAATCATCAAAGGCTACTACTATATCAGGATAATTGCAACGTGCAACTATTTTTGATGAGTATGCAAAAAAAAAAAAAAAAAACTGCATTGCCGACTTAAGGGGC
>NC_061102.1:51636679-51699179 GCF_015104395.2 Macrobrachium nipponense | reverse complement strand
GCAGCGTTATAAAGAATTTGTTTTATTTTGTTTGTATGGTGTTTTTACGTTGCATGGAACCAGTGGTTATTCAGCAACGGGACCAACGGCTTTACGCGACCTCCGAACCACGTCGAGAGTGAACTTCTATCACCAGAAATACACATCTCTCACTCCTCAATGGAATGCCCGAGAATCGAACCCGCGACCACAGAGGTGGGGCGCAAACAAGAATTTGGTTTGAGATGAATATGTAATATGGCGATGAATGTAGAAATTGAACAAATACAATGAAATGATAATTTTAAAAGTATGGTAAAAATTTATATTTGAAAAAATTTATATTCTCATAAAAAATAAGACAAATTTATTCGGTAAAATTGATATTCCCCATAAAAAATGGATATTTGGTAAAATTGATATTCCCCATTAAAAACTAAAAATTGATATTTGGTAAAGTTGATATTTCCATAAGAAAATTAAAAATTTATATTTCCCATAAAAAATAAACATTTATATTTGATAAAATTGATATTCCCCATAAAAAATAAAAATTTATATTTGGTAAAATTGATATTCCCCATAAAAAATTAAAAATAAATGTTATTTTAAAAAACTGATATTAACCATAAAAAATACATTTGGTAAAATTGATATTCCCCCAAAAAATAAAAAGATGATATTTAGTAAAATCGATGTTCCCATAAAAATAAAAAAAAACTGATATTTTGTAAAATTTATATTCCCCATAAAAAAATAAAATATGTGGAAAAACTGATATCCTCCTTAAAATGTACATATTTGCATTTAGGATACGCATATAACCTTTACAGCGTAAACGTCTGGTCCGACTGTTTTTCATCAAAATCTATAAAATGAATTAACAAAATTGAACCCGTGAACAAATGCATAAACACAACATACACAGTATTCTGCAACGAAAAAAAAAATGTAAAAAAGTATAACAAAATCTTCGATTCCTCAAGAAGCACCAATTTCTCAAAATGAAGAGAAACCTTCGATATGTTTCAAATAATCCTGAACAGTGGAAAAAGTCAGGCGTTAGTTTTCTACCAATATTCCAATGCTAAAAGGGGTGTGGGGGGAGGGGGGATTCCAAATGACATTAAGCGACTCCGCGTTTGACGGCCAGCAAAATTCTTTCACTTAACAGCAAAAAAAAAAAAAAAATAAAATGTATAAATAAAAGCACAAAAAATAAAAGCGTTGGCCTTTGAAGTTGATTGAGCGAGTTTTACGGTAAAGGAAAATATGGTACAAATAAAAAAATTAAAAAAAACGCATTTTCAAACAAGCAAATAAAAGTAAGCAGTCGAAGTGAAGCTGGTACTTTAAAAGTTTCCTTCTCCTCCCACCAACAAAAGAGTACAAGCGTCGAGGTTAGAATGGGGCAGCAGCAGGAGCTAGAGCGGCAGTGTGGGGTTGGTTCTCTGAAAGAGGCTAATACAGAGAGAGAGAGAGAGACAATACGAAAGGCTGAAAGGGTATCCACCTTTCACTGACAGGCTCCTTTGGTCCTTATAGCTCCCACGAGAATGAGACACAAGGAACACAACACAGATGACACACACAAACACACACACACACACACACACACACACACACACACACCCATGTAATAAGAAGTCAGTCACAGAAGACAAAAGTTTTCTGAATAATGGGCATCTGCAATACAGGACGATGGAAGCTTATTAACTATACATTTTCTTTAGCAAAAAATCTCAATCAATTCTTCCACTGATAACAGATCTTCATATACCAAGAAGAATTATTATTTGATATGATTTCCTTGTTAATAAATATATTAACCCCTTTTTTAATTACCGTAAATCACCGCATTGCTGTCTTGGTTTCTTTCGCTGCAAATGATTTTACCAATTATTTGGACTTGTCGGATCACTGAAGTTCAGATATTCACTTGAATTATCATCACAATCACATCACCAATGAATTCCAACAAATCGCGTTCTCAAACGTAAGGCTTTAAATGAAAAAACAGCAAATTCGGAAAAACAAGTATCAATAATTTTCAGATGTCTTCAGCAATCGTCGCAAACAACCGAAAACTATTTTAAAAAACCAGCCTCGCACCACATTTTGCAATGAAGACAGTAAGGCAACAAAATATCCCCATATTCCCACAATCATGTTTGAGTTATCGCAAAACTCTCCCAAACAGTTGTTCCCCTTCCGAAATCAGACAACAGTTCTGTGACGACGATCACAGTTATGCTAGCAGGGAGCAAATTCCTGAGATGTGTACTAGTACTGCACCAGACCCTGTTTTTCTGCCATGTGCCTAGGTTAGGTTAGGTTAGGTTTGGTTAGAGAATTAGCTTGTAAGTAATTTGGGACTGGGAAGCATAATGAGGTTGTTTGCAAGAAGGTTCTATGGGTAGTTTTTAAGATAGTGCGTCCTGCTTTTTCAGGGATTTCTTCAGGGATTTCAAGGAATATTCAGTACCTGGTTGCAATTCGGGAATATGCCGGGAGCAAATTCCCTGAAAAAAGTGGGACGTCATATCTTAATTACAAAACCCAATATTGGCTGTTGATAAGCCAATCACAGGGCTGGAAACTCTGTCTCTCGAGAGTTCACATAGGCAGGATGTACGTTCCACCTCTCCTCAGGGATACGTATTTCAAAAGTATCCTTCAGGGGAGGTGGAATATACGTCCTGCCTATGTGAACTCTCGAGAGAATGAGTGTGTCCAGCCCTGTGATTGGCTTATCAACAGCCAATCAGGAGCATCACCTTGCAGAGTGAGACGCATCTTACATTCACAATTCTCTTACTGTTACAGCCTTCTTTCGCTCATTGCTTTTGGAAACGTTAAGTCTTCCAGAAGTATTACGGAGATCATACTTGAAACATTTCTCTTGTTTGCTGTTTTGGAGCGTTTTAAAGCTAATAAGTATTTACTGAGTATGGAACAGAGTACTCTGTGGCACGTGCATATATGTGTGTGTGTGTGTGTGTGTGTGTGTAGTATATATATATATATATATATATATATATATATAATATATATATATATATATATATATATATATATTATAATGATTATACATATAATATATATATACACATGTATATATATATATATATATATATATATATATATATTATATATATCTTATCACATTACCTTTAATATCTCATTCACTTTACCTCGGGATTAATAAATTTTCATATTTTCTAACCGAAGGAGAGTTTGTTTCAGTCGGTAAGAAATTCGTCGGCTCATGGGCAAGAACCACAGAACCAAGAATTCAGGACGCACAGTGAAGCGCTCTAAACCACACGGCTATCACTCTAACCGAGGTAGAGTGAATTAGATATTGAAGGACAGTTGTAGCTTAATTCGTCTATCTATATTATATATATATCTATATATATATATATAAATATAATATGAATAATTATCACATCACCGTGATTCATATAGATCATTCGAGCTACAAATGTCCTTTAATATCTAATTCACTGCTCTACCTCGGAATTTATATATTTTCATATATGTACCGAAGGGGAATTTTTAGTTGATAATAATTTCGTCCCCTCATGGGATCGAACCAACTGATTTCGTTCCCGTCCACTGAACGGTGGTTCGATCCCATGAGGGGACGAAATTATTATCAACTAAAAATTCCTCTTCGGTACATATATGAAATATATCAATTCGAGGTAGAGCGAAATAGATATTAAAGGACATTTGTAGCTCGAATGATTATATATATATATATATATATATATATATATATATATATATATATATATATATATATATATGTAAATATATATATGTATATATATATATATATATATATATATATATATATATATCATATATATAATATTTAAAATTGAAATGACACAGAAAAGGACAAAGCCACCGACCTGAAAGGATGAGAAATTAGAAAAGTTAAGTGAGAGAGAGAGAGAGAGAGAGAGAGAGAGAGAGAGAGAGACGGATTTGAGAGAGAGAGAGAGATAGAGAGAGAGAGAGAGAGAGAGAGAGAGAAAGGAGGCCTTGGAAAGGAGCAGAGAGATGACGTGAATCAGGCATTGGAAACGAACGGCCTCGGTATACCCAGGAAGCAAGAGAACACGGGTTTCGACGAGCCGCTCAGGAGCATTCTTTGTAGGCGTAAGAAGCGACCACCGTTGTCGAAACTTTTATTTTATACATGGGTGCATTCAACTGCGTTAAAATATGAATGCGGGAGTGGCCTCTATGTGACATTAATTATGTCGGGTCATATAAAGTTCATCATATCAACATTAGCGAGTCATTTCATGAACGTTAATTGCAATGAGAAATAATAGAAGTGACCAAAAGCAAAGGGGCAAAACAAAAGAGAAAATATCGCAATAAATAACGACGAAGAGGACAATGAATAACAATGACCAACATCGTGAATATGACAGTAATAAATAACAGTAATAATCATAACTAGCGATAACCATTACCAATGTTGTATATATTACCTAATCGAACATAGAATCATCATTGTTTGGTTAATAATCAACAACAAAAATTAATAAAAAATAAAAACATAATATCGCAAGCCCTAACAATGACAACGGCGATAATGACACTAATAAGCATTATTATAATAAGAATCCCCGAACACGGGTGGAAATGCGCCACACCAGTTTTAATTAGCGATGTACTTGAGGTCGAGGGTCCTACTCTGGCTCCCATTACAGGCACCGACATCGCGGCGACCGTCACCCTCCCCCCCTCCCCCCCGTTTTTTTACTTTCCCCCTTTTCGGGGATCAATTCATCGCCCGGTTTTGTCTTCAATTTGAACGCCATTTCAGTGAGCGAGTTTTTACAGCACAATATATTCAGAGAAGTGGCACTCTCTCGCGTGGCACTCATCAGATATCCTTATATGATCTGGGCTAAGACAAAAACTTATTTACTGGTACACACTGACAATGCAGCAATGCACTTGCAAAGTGCATATTCGATGCCTTGTACAGGAAGTAGACACTGCTGTGTATCTTTTCCTCTCTTTCTCTGTCTGTTTATTTGTCTGTTCTAAGTACTGGTAACTACACACACACACACACACACACACACACACACACACACACACACATATATATATATATATATATATATAAGTATATACCACGAGGGAAAATAAACAACGGAGTATCCGCGAGATCTTTCGATGTTCAAACGTCCTTTACTTAGCAGATGAACTGACTTGCATGAGGAAACGACAATACAAGAAAGGTCGTATAACTGACAATTAGGGATTATAAAGAGATTAGTACCTAGAATCCGACACACCTGGAAGATGGGTACAATTAAAAGTTTAAGATAATCTGCTCAGACACAAGGACAAGAAAACTAAAGGATTATTATAGGTGCCAGCTATTCAGAACTTTGGTAAACAAAAACATATTCACAATATATATTAAATATACATATACAGCAAAGATATCTCTAAGGCAACTAATTTTTATTTAAGTCTGTAATTATATCTTTGAGGTCATTCTTAAACATGTTACAAATACAAGGGTCTAAATGAAACAGGCCACGACTAATATTGAAATTACAATGAGAAGTAAGTTGTATTAAAGCAGATTCTAAAAGATTTCGTGATAAGACATCTTTTGACCTTGCAATTACTGAACTACCAATCCATTTTATTCGGTGGTTGTTTTCACCTAAATGAATGAATATTGCATTAGGTGTTCGCCCAGTTTTTACAGAATATTTATGCTGGCTTAACCTTACTTCTAAGCCTTTGCTCAACTGTCCGAGATAAAATGAGGGACAATTCATACATGGAATTTTATATATTATGTTGTTGCTTTCTCTGGGGCCATGTTTTATTAACATTCCTTTTAGTGTGTAATTATAGGAAAAAACAAGGTTGACCTTAAAGGCTTTTAACAATGATTTAATGGTTTCAAATCCGTTAAAATAAGGGAAACTGAGAATGTTCTAAGAATTTTCTTTCTTCGTGTTACTTACACTATAAAACTTTTTGTGGGCTTTATTATAACAAATATCTAATATATGTGAAGGAAAACATAAATCTTTCCCTATTTTTCTTATGTATTCATTTCTTGATCCAAATATTGGGGACTGACAATGCGCAATGCTAGACGTATATATTTATATATAATATTATAATATATAATAATTATATATATAGTATACATTGTCTATATATACTTTATTATATATTATATATATATATATATATGTATGTATTGTCTATGTATAATAATGGACCAATATATACGTGTATATATATGATATGTATATACATGTAAATAATGTACATAATACTTGTTATATATGATATATGTATATACGCATATACATATGTATGTATGTATGTAAGTATATATATACATACATACATATGTATATATAAACATATATATGTAAATTATACATACATACACACACACACACACATATATATATATATATATATGTATATATATATATAATGTACATATATACATATGTATATATAAACATATATATACACGTATTATGTACATTATATATATACATAGACATAAATATACATACATATATACATATATATATATATGTATAATATATATAATTTTGATATTATTATAATTTGACTCGTAAATTCTTGTTATTACTGCACTTTAGGTAATTATTAAAAAAGCTGATCGAACGTATCAGACTTGAGATACTTTTGAATACATAAATACCAATATACTTACTAATAACATTCCTTGATTCATGCAAAGAGTAATTCTAACCAAAACTAATGTGCACATGTAAAAGCTCTTCTTAAAAACATTGAGGTTGGACAGTACGAAGGTTTGAAACTCGTATCAGGAGGAAAACCTCAAAGCAGTTGCACTGTGAAACAACTGTTAGGAGAGGGTGGAAAGTCAGACGGAAGAAAGCGAATATGAACGGAGGTACGGAAAAAAAAAGGAGTGAACGAGGTTGCAGCTAGGGGCCGAGGGGAGGCAGTAGCAGCAGCAGCAGCAGCATCCGTGGTTGCCTCCCGCCGCGCAGAGCGGGGAAGCGAGTGAAATGGGGGAGTTGGGTAAATGAATGAAATAAGATTATCATCTCTGATAAGTGTTGCCTTTGCTCCCCGAATGCCTCCGGGCTGCGTAAACGTTCAACATTAATGTATTCATACAAACGCCAACGTTATCTCGGCCCCAGGACCAAGATACACTAATGGCCTCTCTTCAAGAGTCAAGTCATTAGGAATCACTTATACGTTCCGGCCGATTTCGATAGCTTGATGATTTATCTGTCACGGTTTAAAACTCGCCTCACAGTCGCGTTTGTGAATGAACTGTCATGATTCACTTTCATAGTTCTATCCAGTCACATTTCTTTTCATTAAATTTGACTTTTTGTATCGTCACTTTATGATAACCGGTCTTCATATGTTGACAATTGAATACTCTTCATACAGCATACTAACAAAGTTATATATATTATACACACACACACACACACACACACACACACACACACACACATATATATATATATATATATATATATGACTGTCTTTTTTACTGTAATACAACAGTATAAGAAGATAAAAGGCACATAAAAGCACTATTTTAACGTTGCAACGTTAAAATAGTTTTTATGGACCTTTTATCTTCATATATTATATATATATATATATATATATATATATATATATATATATATATATTGCGCTTTGGTTTAGATTAATATTCCTAGGTGGTTCGAATATGCTGTGTAAAATTCAGTGATTTTTTTAACATGTGTTATGTACTACACTTGGATCTTACGTAAGTATGGGACATCTTACAAGACTGTAAAAAAAAAAAAAAAAAAAAAAAAAACTACTGGATAAAAAAAATAAAGGAAAGCATAATACATCTAAATTTTTCCAATTAAATGCCAGTTTCCGGTCACCTACAATCCAAAACGGCTTTATGATTAAAAAAAAAAAGCAAAATAAATTATGCAAACGAACTACGCGGCTTATATGAAGAAGACGTTCATCGTTTCAACGTCAATGACTAATTAAACCAGTTAAGGAATGAACTTCACATAAGCAAAATAGATTTCAAAACCAGTTAAGGAATGAACTTCACATAAGCAAAATAGACTTCGAAACCAGTTAAGGAATGAACTTCACATAAGCAAATGGATTTCGAAACCAGTTAAGGAATGAACTTCACATAAGCAAATGGATTTCGAAACCAGTTAAGGAATGAACTTCACATAAGCAAAATAGATTTCGAAACCAGTTAAGGAATGAACTTCACATAAGCAAAATAGACTTCGAAACCAGTTAAGGAACGAAGTTCACATCAGCAAAATAGATTTCGAAACCAGTTAAGGAACGAAGTTCACATCAGCAAAATAGATTTCGAAACCAGTTAAGGAATGAACTTCACATCAGCAAAATAGACTTCGAAACCAGTTAAGGAATGAAGTTCCATAAGCAAAATAGATATCGTACCGAGTGGATAAATTCCAGACTTAGATGATAATTATATTCAACAATATTCCAGCAGATAAGATGAAATGAAACGTGGATTTACGAATTCCATTCGGTATGCACGTGGAAATCGTATTAATATTCATAAATGCAAAATGAAAAATGGAAGGTACCGTAATCTGCGTTACTACAAGGCCAAAGGCTTCACGTGGAGCGCAGATGCGTGCTTTGCAGAGAGAGAGAGAGAGAGAGAGAGAGAGAGAGAGAGAGAGAGAGAGAGAGAGAGAGAGAGAGCAACTGCCGTAATTATCCTTCAAGTTTTTATTCATATATGCGATTTAATAAAAAACCAAATCTTCAAGTTTTTAGTCATACATGCGATTTAATAAAAAACAAAACCCTTGAAGTTTTTATTCAAATATGCGATTTAATAAAAAAAAACAAAATCCTTCAAGTTTTTGTTCATATATGATTGGATAAAAAATAAACAAAATCCTTCAAGTTTTTGTTCATATATGCGATTTAATAAAAAAACAAATCATTCATGATTTTGTTCATATACGAGATTTAATAAAAAAAAAATAAACAAAATCCTTCAAGTTTTTGTTCATATATGAAATTTAATAATAACTAAACAAAATCTTTCAAGTTTTGTTCATATATGCGATATAATTTAAAAACGAAATCCTTCAAGTTTTGGTTCATAAATGAGATTTAATAAAAACTAAACAAAATCCTCCAAGTTTTTGTTCATAAATGAGATTTAATAAAAATTAAACAAAAATCCTTCAAGTTTTTATTCATATATGCAACTTAATGCAAAAAAATAAAAAAAATCCTTCAAGTTTTGGTTCATATATACGATTAATTAAAAAATAAACAAAATCAAGAAAGCGCACAGATGCAACTATAACGAAGCAACCATCATCATCACCTCAACAACATTATCACAGATACTCCAAGTGGTGTTAAATACTATCAAGCAAAAATCAAGTTTTCTGTACAACGTATACTGCTGTATGAACTCTCAGCCAAGACTCATGAAACTCTCAGCCGGCCGCGGTGGCCTGTTGTTGCAGTGTCAGAAGCACGATCATGGATAACTTTAACCTTGAATCAAATAAAAACTACTGAGGCTAGAGGGCTGAAATTCGGTATATTTAATGATTGGAGGGTGGATGATCAACATACCAATTTGTAGAATTCTATACGCAGTAGTTTTTAAGATCTGAGGCCGGCGAGAAACGTGAGAACGGACAGACAAAGCCATCTCAATAGTGTTCTCTCACAAACTTTACATTAGAAGAGATATCAACATGGGTTGTGAACTCTTCTTTTGAAGACATCTTCTTCAGTGGAGTAATCCTTACTGGTACTTGATTAATACGACTTTAATACTGAATACAAACGCAATACAAACAATTTCCATGATGCTGGAAATTAATAGTGTGAAGATTATTAGGGTGGTTTCCAGCGCGCACTGCGCAAAACAATATACCCGTAACTCCAATACATAACACTATAAATATCATGGAACACACATATATAGTATAGCTTACATTTCATGGTTGAACTGTGAAAACTTGTAAAAAACAATATTATAAAATATTCAGACGTATCGAGCTGGAAGTTTTGGTATTGGGGCAGATGTAAGTTGAATATGGGAAGTCATTATGACGTTTCCCTCGGGCAAGGGGTGGGGGGCGCGGAACAATTTGGGCATATTGATCCTGGCTGTGGATTAATGGGTTTGTATCTTAGTTGACTGCAGTTTGCCTCAGTCGGGGTGAAGAAGGCTGGCAGATGGTTATTTCGTTCAAAAGAATACAAAGGATTCTGGTTTTCACCTTCTGGAAGTACTACCTTTAAATAGAACAATACGCACACAATATATATATATATATATATATTATATATATATATATATATATATATATATATAATATTACATACATATATGTATTCAATTGTATTCCGCATAGGAAAATTAAAATGGTATTTCTCAGAAAATTACCACCAGTTTCGTCTTCCAATGGACCTCTTCTTGGAGCATTTATCAAATAAGAAGATAAAGTTTACAGTGTACGTAGGCAAGAAAGGCTTAAAATTTTAAACATACAGTTACCAAAAACTAGTAGTTTGAGCTACAAACTATTCAGCAGTAAAATAACAATAAAACAAGAATAGTAGTTGAACAAATGAAAAATACCAAAATATCTAACGAGGTAATAAACCCATTTGAAACAACATAACACACAGTACATACTAACAAGCGTATACTATATGATAGTTAATGGATAACATTATCCAATTTGTATTGACGTTTCATGACATGTAAGATAACAGAATGGCATTGAAAATAATTTTAAATTGGAAGATACTGATTACAGTCTAAAGTTAGCACGAAAAACTTTCACTCATAAGAGGAGAAAAACATAAAACTGGATTTTATATGTTTACCATCCCACATTAGAATCTATAGTCTACCCCTAAGGTTACTTGGTTTTAGAACACCTTGTTCATATCCTAGCATCATTGGAAAAACTTCAATTCATAATAGTCCATAAAACCATGAAGTAGCCATATATAAGATCCCATGCAAGTGCTGTAGTTTTTATAGAGGACAACCTGGGAAGACACTCGAAAAACGCATTTTGGAAGACACTCGAAAAACGCATTTTGGAAGACACTCGAAAAACGCATTTTAAATCATAAATATAATATATGAACAAAAATTACAAGCAATGCTTTATGTGTTCACAGAAGTATGTGTAATGTACCGATAGACTGGCTCGGGTCAAAGATTTTGTTAAGAGCACAGGTTTTATTGAAAGAAATTTGATAGAGACAACTTGCATTGTTCACAGCAAAGGAAAAAAATTTAATTTATTGCCTGGTTTGTATAAATTAGATCCTTTTATCTTAACATGTCATGAAACGTCAGGACAAATTGGATAATGTTATTCATTAACTATCATATAGTATACGCTTGTAAATATGTACTGTATGTTATGCTGTTTCAAATGGACGTATTACCTCATTTGATATTTTGGTATTTTTCATTTGTTCAACTACTATTTTTGTTTTATTGTCATTTTACTGCTAAAAAGTCTGTAGCTCAAACTGCTAGGTTTTGGTAACTGTATGTTTAATATTTTAGGCCTTTCTTGCCGACATACACTGTAAACTTTTATATCTTATTTGATAAATGCTCCAAGAAGAGGTCCATTGGAGGACGAAACTGGTGGGCATTTTCCGAGACATGACATTTTTATTTTCCTATATGGAATGCAATTGAATTACCATATCTTCGTACCTAAGAAGACTACCATTATATATATATATATATATATATATATATATATATATATATAGTATGTATATATATAATATATATACACACATTTATATATATATATATATATATATATATATATATATATAATACTTCAGGGGGTACCATGATACATTAGTAGATTGCCATAGTTTATTAAAAAACGTTTCGCACACAATTCTCGGTGCATCATCAGTCTGTGAACAATAAAAGTAAATACTTATAAAAAGGAATTCACAAAATTACAAGGTAATTAAAAATTAATGGTTTAAAAGAAAAGCAGAAGTTAAAAGTTAAAAAAATACGTTAAAACACTGTAAAAAGAGAGAGAGAGAATTTTTAATTACCTTGTAATTTTGTGAATTCCTTTTTATAATGTATTTACTTTTATTGTTCACAGACTGATGATGCACCGAGAATTGTGTGCGAAACGTTTTTTAATAAACTATGGCAATCTACTAATGTATCATGGTACCCCCTGAAGTATTATTATCTACGCCGACTGGAGACTCTATATATATATATATATATATATATATATATATATATATATATATATATATATATATATATATATATATATATATATAAAAAGTTGAATCATCACATACACAACTGTTCTGTGCAATAATACAATTACTAGAGGGACTAATTAAAACTGGATGGTAACTAGCGGAGTTATTATTTATTCAAAAAAGGTTATAAGCTTCCAAGTTACCATCCAGTATTAATGAGGTCCTTTTAATAATATATATATATATTTATATACTAAAATAATATATATATATATATATATATATATATATACCGTATATATATATATATATATATATATATATATATATATATATATATATAATGAAAGGAGCTCATAAAAACAGCAAAAGGTAGATAGCAAATACTATATTTCAGAGACCAGCTGTCTCTTGGAGGATGATTTTATCTATAATATCTGAATCCCAACCACCCTTTGAGATAGTCATTGTGTTATTTTCTTCAATCAAAGAAAAATCATATTTATATATCTTTGCATTTTACCTTCTTGATTATCAACCATCTGGTATTCTTGATCTTTTTGTTTACCATGTAACTTTCTCTTCAACTCTATCTCATTTGTGCCTCGACAATTTCTGCCTATTATTTTTCCTGTGGTATTTGCTATATAAATAAATATAAACAAATATAAATATATATAACTCAGTAACTCAGTTAATGAGAATATTGATGTCTAAATAACAGTAAATCTTTAAGCATAAAGTTTTGAACGAGTAAAGTTTGTCACAATAAGGAATTTTCAGAAACAGGTAGGATGAGAGAATGAAAGAGATCAAAAATGCAAATTCTGATTCCCGGTGTCAATTTCACAGTGACTAATATTCGAACCCTTCTGCTCCTATTTCCGTAATGATACAGATAATGGATGTCAATCAAGGGACCTCCCAGCCTATCATAAATCCGGTAACGAATAATATTAGGCACATAATAATCAATTCTGAAGCTTTTCAGTAAGCACTAGTTTCATGTGCTTATTACCTTATCACGTTTACTTGCTAATGTATCACTGGTATCATCGCTACAACCATACAGAATGGAGCGAATAATGACAATCCAATTATCATAAATATTAGAGCCATCATAAGAACACTCAATGGATTTGTCTATACACGGTCGGGAGATTAATAATAATAATAATAATAATAATAATAATAATAATAATAATAATAATAATAATAATAATAATAATAATAATAATAGTAATACTATGGAGCATGGGGATTATGGGGAATTCTAGTGAATTGAAAACTGGATTGAAATTGACATAGAAGAGAACACCGCAAATTATGGACCCTATAACATATATGCGAGTAAACTATGATATATATATATATATATATATATATATATATATATATATATATACATATATATATAGTCTACCACTTGTGTTATTTCACCGAGTTAAAACCGGAAGTCTCTATTTCTTAAATTCAGAAACAAGTTGACAGCGTAAAGAGAAATGATAAAAGATATTTCGCTTGAGCGTTTAGAGTTAGGCAAATTCAGCATAGTTGTACCTACATTATATATATATATACTATATATATATATATATATATATATATATATATAAAAGCTTAGACGTGGAACTAAGGCATAAAATGAAACCCCAGTTCTTGCGTCAAATAACCTGAGAAATTAAAGCGTAGGTATACCAGCTGTTAGCTGCTTTCTGCTCTGAAGGTGAGAGAGAGAGAGAGAGAGAGAGAGAGAGAGAGAGAGAGAGAGAGAGAGAGAGAGAGAGAGAGAGAGAGAGAGGAGAGAGAGAGAGAGAGAGACTTAAACTATATGACTAACGTCGTGAACCGAGAACTTTGCCCAGCAAATCCCAGTTGAATGTGGATCATGTATTCGTAATCATTTATTGATGAAGTACTACATCCTCCTCCTCCGCTCCTACTTACCTTTAACAAAAGATACTTGATGAGTTATTTTTTTCCACTTTCTGTGTACCTGTGTCTATGATCAACAGCGAGTATCTCTTATGCAAGGCGGAAAGAAACGAGAGCTACAAACATTTTTGTGGAAGATACCGAAGCCTCGCCCTAGCTGAAATATGTGGATTTTTATTTATTTATTTTTTCACCTTTCATTTGTTCATATATTTCCGTGCTCGGTTTTTCTCACACTTTTTTTTCTTAAATTTCCATCATCTTCTGCTAATTATAGTGCGTGTACATTATTCTATTTATTTTTATCCTGATCTTATGTTGATTTTCTTTTATTTCCTTATCACTCTCAACTTGTTTACATTAAGAGTTTAACACCGCAGTGCTTCCTTCGCCTCCCGAATTCGTTTTTCTGACGATATTTCTACATTTTTCAAGATCCGGGTTGGTGATTTTTTTTATTCAAAAAAAAAATCAAGTGATTTATTTCATTTATTCGATTTTTTTAATTTAGATTTTTTATTTGTTAGATGTTTGTTCAAACTTTTTTTTTCCTCAAAATGTATTTTATGACACAATTACTATTGATTTATCTTTTAAGTTTCCGGTTCTGGCCTAAAGTATGTACTTGCAATTTTTGTTATCATAATAAATAGATGCAGCACAGTTATGCTTAAGATTTTATTAACCTCCAAACCATATTTTTCAATTTGTTTGCTTTCAAATTACAAAATACAAGAAATAAAAAAAAATTTAAAATAATGATTTTTTTAAAAAATAAAATAAGCAATGATTTAATCCCTTGGTTAAATCAGTTTGATTTAATCATTGCGAAACCCTGTTCAAGATCCCTTTCAGATGGAAAGTCTTTTTATTTTTTTTAATATCTTTGAATACATAGCCTACCTTCACTTTCTAGTGCAATAAAGTGTTAAAAAAAATCTTAATGACATACTTATAAAATTGAATGAGTTTAACATATCACAGACTACTTATATTAGACTTTCATTGGCATTAATGAAGCCCTTGGATCGCTGTCCAATATTATTCAAACTATAACCAGCCGTAATAGTTTGCAAAATTTGCGATGAGCCACACACAAAAAAAAAAAAAAAAAAAAAAAAAAAAAAAAAACCGCCACTTACAACAACAAACACACTTAATAATTTACTATCTTAACACCGAGTCAATCCTCTTCCTCTTACTGATCCGAAAAAGAAACATAACTTATGAAGTCATTTGCGGAAACTTAAATGAGACTTAAATACGTCTTAAGCATTAGCAGTCACGTAAGCAACATGGGCATCCCAGCAATACAAATATTTTAGCAAATGACGCGATTCCAGAAGTCTTAGGGTCCTTGGCAATTAGTATTCCTGTGATTTCTATGTTACAGCGCTGCAGAAAGTGCTGCTGCCTACTCCCGTTTTCTATAATTTACTCTAGCGGATACTTTTTCTAATGCGAGAATATATTATTACCTCCTCAGCGGTTGCGGTCGACAGTTTTATCAATTTTCTTTTATCCTGTCCATTGCTTGATATTGCAGTTGTTCTTACTCATATAATAATAATAATAATAATAATAATAATAATAATAATAATAATAATAATAATAATAATAATAATAATAATAATAATAATAATAATAATAATAACTGATAAGTATCAAGACCTAAAAATAAAAATATGGGATATGCCAGTGGAAATTGTACCCATCATCTTATGGACAGCAGGCACTATTCCTAAATCCCTGAATAGGAACCTGGAAAAGCTACGTAGATGCCGAAGTCGCTCCAGGACTCGTGCAGAAGAGTGTGTTCCTGGAAACAGCGCACACAGTAAGAAAAGTGATAGATTCCTGATGTGGCAGGATGCAACCCGGAACCCGCTCTATAAAAACCACCCAGTCGACTATTAATCCCAGATTTCTCAACCTAATTTTTTTTATCTTCTAGTTCTCTTGAAATTCTCTTTAGACTATAAGTCGTCGAACGCTAGAAGAAGAAGAAGAAACAAAAAAGTTCACCAGATCTCCGAAGAACTTCCGACCGAAAATCCGCGTTAACGGTGCACTGCTAGTTGACCTTTTCCTTAGCAGAACCTCAATCATCAGTTACAGGCTGCTGAAGAGTAAGAGCCTGTGCCAGCACAAGGGTAGATGAATTTTAGTAGCAGTGGTAGCAGTGCCAAAATCGAAAATGGGAAATGAATTCTCTTCAGGCACCAGACGCCATCCTTCGATTTTATGGAAGACCAGCCTTAGACCTTTCTCCCATCCACAAACACAAATAAATGACATTTCCGCAACAAATAAGACAGACACATCAGTCATCACATGATCAAATAAATGTCTTACTTTGCGATGGTTTTTGTAACGGAATAAGGGTAACTCAGAACTGTTGTTTATGCAGTAAAAAGCAACCGAAAATTGTTCCTGCCTATCGCAGAGTGGATAGATAATGAGAGCTGTCCAGTCCAGCAGTCGAGTAAATCACTCAAAACTCTTTCTTTTCTGCATGAAATCTAATTATCTTCCATTTACGGGGAAAAGATAATCAGGCACTTCTCGTCCTACATTCAAATGAAGCACAAACAATCATTCTTCTCTCCTTGGAGAGCAATGCTGCCATGTCCTTCCATCAGCCTCTGATCGATAACTGTCTTGCTGTTCAAAAGAATTCCAGGCAGGGCTCTTTTTCCGGCCCGACGAACGGTGAGCTAGATTTGCCTTTTCGGCGAGAAAATAATCGACACAAAAAGGGCTCCTCTATAAAGAGTAGCAGCAAAGGGATGCTTTGTCGAAGGTTCATGCCATAACTTTTCCGAAGTGGCGCTTCGATTAGCATCGTGCTGGTGATCATGGCAACGGGGGTGGGGTGGAGGTAGGGGGGTGGGGGGGCCGCTTAGATTTTATCGTTTGTCTGATGAATCATTCTGTTTGTGGAAGAAATTCCCAGGGAGGGAAAAAAATAACTCTCTACAAAATCGCCATATTTCACGCTTACTCGCAGTGTTCATGGCGAAAGGACGAATACGTTTATGAACTATAGTCGAGTTTCATGAGGATATGCCATTTTTCCTTCGAGCACGATCTTGCCAATCTGTTTATTCAATTTATCAGCTCTCTCTCTCTCTCTCTCACACACACACACACACACACCCACACATATATATTACTGTGGTATAAAGTCGTCATCTCTCTATCCTAGAAAACCACACTGTGGAGAAAATTAAAGAGAACTGCTACTTTGCATGTATCAATTAAGGTAATAATAATAACAATAATAATGGCTTAAGTATATCCAGAACTAATGCAAAACAGTGTGCTCCCGGAAACATCGCAAATAGTAAGAAAAGTGGCGGACTCCTCAGGAGGCAGGATGCAACCCGGAACCCCACGCTATAAATACCACTCAGTCGAATTGGAGGACTGTGATAAACAAACAAACAAACAAAAATAAATTAAATGAATAATAATAATAAATAAATAAAACACGAGGAACTCACAAGAAAAAGGGTTTTGAAAATACATATCCAATGAAGCATCTAATGTTGTGAAGCAAAGATTCAACAGTTACGTTTCAAATAAAAACCTTAAAACTGAATTGACGACAACAACATAAGTGTCCTGCTTATTCAACTTCCCAATAAGGTAACATTAGAACATAACTTTCATTTAAATCATCTACAGTGATACTATTACCTGGCAAAGCGGCAGCAAAGTTAATCCCAAGTCATGCATAAAAACGCTTTATTTTATTTGGAATCATTTTTCTGTACAGTTTAAGATGCATATTATTTATTTTTCACATTTTCATTCTTATAAATAAATCATAAATATCCTATCCTCAAATTTCTGTATCTTTAACTCAACGCTAAACACCTTTTTCAGACCTTTTTAAGGCTCTATAGGTCTTTCCTACCCCCCACACAACAAGAACAACAACAACAGCAACAAAATAGTTTGCAGGTTTACTCCCCGAGTAAGCGAAAAAGAAGCAAAACAGACGAATAAAGAACGAAAGGCCAAACAGTCCCCTCCAATTAGAAGGGCTCAAATGAAAGCAATACACAACCAGTATTGCAGTTTTAGCAACAACTTCAATCGGCGGCAGTCGCTAAGGGATTAGCGTAACTAATGCAGTTACGCTAATACAAGCGCTGTTATAGTCCTCGGATGCGGGTGATAGCATGGCGCTAATGTTAACTCGCAGAGATGGAGGGCCACAGATGTAATTAGATATTTAGGCCGATAAGCAGCTGAGCTACGCCAAGGGGGAGAGAGAGAGAGAGAGAGAGAAAGAGACAAAAAAAAAAAAAGTGTAGAGGACACAGAGGAGAAGATTAGGAGTCTTGTCCTCGGTCAGTTTATTTATCGACATATATAAGAGGCATTCTTTTCGATTACTCGGGGAGTAAGCTTACAAGCTACTTTTTATTGTTGTTCTTGTTGGGGAGTAGGAAAGGTGTTTCTCGTCGAGTTAAAGATAACAGGAATTTCAGGATAGGATAAACAGTACACGTTAAGTTAAACAGTACATAACAATTATTTCTAATAAAATATAACGTATTTAAATTGTCGTTGGTGAAACAAGGCTCTATTTGACCGTACATTTTAGCACGCTCCCCGAGGAAGCTGCAGGTCGGATCACGCCTTGTTTTCTTTTCTTTGAGGGGGGAAGCCAGAACTGGCCCAAAAAAGGGGGGAGGGAGAGTTCGACACGAAGGCACAAGTAGATAAAAGCATAAGAAAAAAAGGAATTAGGTTATCTACTTCAGTGATGAAAAATTCCAAAAGGAGGAACTTGAACGAATCTATAGTCTGTTTTTTTCCATCTGTCCACCCGCCTGTGGTGTTTGCGTATGGTAACACTGCGTCCCGGGCTTTAGATAGTTTCGCCATGTGTAAGTTTAAGGTAAATAAAAGGATATCTGGGTGTACATTTGCGACTGAGAAGTGTTTTAATAATTAACTGTATGCGATTACACCGTAAATATTCGAAATAGAATATTATTATAATTTTTGAAGGTAAGCTGAATGTAACTATCTAAAGCCCGGGACGCAGCGTTACCCTACGCAAACACCACATGCTGGTGGACAGATGGAAGAAAAAACCGAGTATAGGAACCAGGAAGAATAACGACCACAAGTATCACATCTCTCTAAAAATATTTCCTTTATGTTCATATTTAAGATATTCATAACCGGCGAAATTTATGATAATCGGTAACCCTCATAAAAAGATAATAAGTTATCAAATTAGTATCAGGATTAAAATCATTTGCCCATTAAGTCTTTTGAGTAATTTGCATAATGATATTCACTTGGACCCGATGGGCGGCGACAATCATATCATAAATAGATAGGCCGGCGTAGTTATGTCAACGGCTCTTGCTATGGAATATGTATGTATGCATGTATGTAAGTATATATAAATGTACATTTTATATATATATATATATATATATATATATATATATATATATGTATACACAATATATATATATATATATATATATATATATATATATATATATATATTATATATATATTCTACTTAACTCTCAGGTTCTCTAGGGTATAATTACGTGAGTTAGTGAGTCTCAGTATTTTGTTAAATATTCCCGTTTGCCGGTTTTTAAACGACAAAGTTATATTATGGTGGATATTAGGATATATATATATATATATATATATATATATATATATATATATATGTGTGTGTGTGTGTATATATATATATACATATATATATATATCTATATATATATATATATATATATATATATTAGGATACAAATATATATCCTAATATCCACCATAATATAACTTTGTTGTTTAAAACCCGGCAAACGGGAATAAATAACAAAATACTGAGACTCACTAACTCACGTAATTATACCCTAGAGAACCTAGAGAGTTAAGTAGAATAATCGCATTCTGCAAACCAAATTAACAGGACACTATCGTGTTTGAGCTTGGTGGACAAATGGCATAATCGCATCTCAGCAACCTTATACTGCAGTACTTGTGGATAATTGACTCATCACTGAGCTTTTGCGAACTGAATATAGAATTCAGGTCGACGGCCAAGCACTGGGACCTAAGAGGTCATTCAGAGCTGAAACGGAAATTGTCAGTGAAAGGTTTGAAAAGGTGCCAAAGGAGGAAAACCTTAAAGCAGCTGCACTATGAATAAATCCTTAGGAAAGGGTGGAAAGTAAGATGGAAAAAAGAGAATATGAAAGGAGGTACAGTAAAAGGAATTGACGGGGTTGCAGCTACTGGGTTTTTACGTTGCTCTATGTACAAACTCCTCTAGCTAAATACAATGTTATCTTAAAGTCTTATGTAAGGGTTCGTTTTTAGGCTGGGCGAATAGAATCCATTAGCAACGAAAGGAGTTACTAGGAGTTACAAGGATTAGGATGTCTCAAAGACTTGTTGGTCCATCCGAGGAGACATCGTGAGCTCACTTATCTGTAGGAGCAAGTTTCACTGTGCATTCAAAGTGTCCTAATGATTTTGTCTAGCTTTCTTTTAAACTCTTCCAGTAAGTTAATTACATATTGCAAAGCAATAGACTGGCAAAATCATCTTGAAGGAAGAGAGAGAGAGAGAGAGAGAGAGAGAGAGAGAGAGGTTAATTCACCAGTTCAACAGAGGGCTAAGTAGTAGTTCTCTTTATACAGAGGCGCATCGCATCCAAGACGGATGACCGATTTACAAATGAATTCTCAAATCCCACATAAATTTTGCAGGCAAGAAAATCTTCGTTCCGAAGCGGAAACAGTAAGTACCAAAGCCTCGTCCTGGATTCAACTAAACTAAGCAACAAGGAGCCTCCTTCATCCAAGACGGGTTAGAGGAAGAGACTGGTTCAGGGGAGAGAAAGAGAGGGATTCAGAATAACTGAATGAAGTTTGGTCTCATTTTATTTCTACGTTGTCAGGGGAAATGAGGTGCACCTAGAAGGTAGAAAGTGGGTATAGACCTTTTAGATATTCCGAAACAACTTAAGTTATCTTAATGCTATGTCCTTCTACCGAAGGCTACTTGGGCGGGGCGGGGGGACTCCTTGTCTCCTGGGGCATCATCCTCAGGGGCTTCACTCCAAGACGGTTGACTGAGAAGTGGGCCATTCCGGCCGGCGGAACCCCAAATGGTAATGATACCGGTTTTACTGCTCTGTGCGGCGAGTGTCGCTCGTTACTTGTTTTGATAAAGACACCGCTACATCAAAACAGCTTTTAATCTAATGCTACTTAAACTAGTTAACATAATTGCATTCATGGGCTTACTGAACAAAAATTTCACTAATCTCATCAACTTTTGTTATTTCACGTAACGTTTACTCAATGAAAATGTCAATTTCATGAAAATTTAATTATCATCAGGCTACTAATGGCAAAATTTTAGTTATTTGATGCCAATATCGGAATTAGATCCCGAATTGCGATCGTTTGGTGTACAGGTCCTTCTTCAAATACCATAAGGCATCAGAAACTGTGTAGGTTATTCTGGTAACCCCTACTTTGTGTCATAGAAATCATCATTCAGAATTGTTACCTGCACTGCACGTCATTATGTTATCCACTTTTAGTTGTCTGTTAAAGAAAAATATTGCCAGGGCTTTCGTCCGTCCGTCCGCCCTCAGATCTTGAAATTCACTGAGGCTAGAGGGCTGCAAATTGGTATGTTTATCATCCACCCTCCAATAATCAAACATACCAAATTGCAGCCCATTATCCCTAATAGTTTTTATTTCATTTTTTATGGACCGTGGCTGCTTTTCATATAGCATTATACGCAGTATAGAAAACTCGATTGAGACGAAGAAACTTCGGTGCATTTTTTTACTTGTTTATTATTGATATGGCCGGTGTTCACCTTCTGTAATAATAGTTTTCATGAATGAAATTATCTCCCATTCCAAGCGCCTAAGTGGCGTTGTCGGTATTGTGTTGGCGTGCCACCACGGTGGCCGCGAGTTCGATTCTCGGGCATTCCATTGAGGGGGCGCGAGGCGTATTTCTGGTGAAAGAAGTTCTCTCTCGACGTGGTTCGGAAGTCACGTAATGCCGTTGGTCCCGTTGCTGAATAACCACTGGTTCCATGCAACGGAAAAACACCATACAAACAAACATTCTCCATTTCCAGACCAATCTTACCCCGACAAGAAGTTAGTTTTATAAACTTATGGAGAGAGGAGTGGTGTTCCAGAGAACTGCCATATTTTCACAGAATCTAAGAGGAATATTGCGCAACTTAACAGTACCATATCTATCACTCCTGAGTAAACTAGGTGCCAGGTTCTCGCGCGCTCTTTGCTTGATCTTCTGGAAGATTGCAATATGCAATATGCTCAGTGGGATGAAAAGGATGTTGTGACCGAGTGAATTCTCAAACATTCTGATACAGGGGTCACACTACAGAAGCTACGTGTATGAGTAGGTAATAAGAAACTTACCTTCTCAATTTAACTTTAAGAATTAATGCCAACGGAAGTAAAGTTATACCTTGAGCATTCCTACAGCTTCCCGTCATCTATACCCTTAAGCGAAGGAACATTTGCACTCCTCTCACTCATTCCTCCAAATCTTTCCTCCTTCTAGAGGTAACTTACACACTCTGGTCAGCAATTCAATCGCGTTCTCACCACAGTATCGCACCAAAACCGAAGTAAACAATATAAGGAGAAGGAAGAATAATAGGTGGGATGTAAACTTGAAGACTGAGAAAAAAGACCTGGAGGATTAGAATTCCAAAGCTTCAAAGTATAAAAAAAAAACATAAATACGGGTACTGCACCTTCATTTCCACAAAACAGAGCAAACTAAGTTATTGGGTTATATAACCATATAAGAAAAATATGAGAGAAAAAGTTGAATTAGTAATAGCATGACGTACTGAGAAACTGATAACTAAGAAAGTAATCTGATTAATTATGCATAGACAAAATAATAATAATAATAATAATAAGGGTTCGAAAGTCTTTGTTTTATATTTTTACATAGAAATATATTTTTATATATAATTGTGGATATTTTTTTAACAATTTGTTTTCACGGAATTGTGAATTTCTTAACAAAAATAACAACAATAATAATAATAATAATAATAATGAGAAACACTCTATATGCAACAAAGCGAAGTGTAGGCTGGATTCGAGAGAGAGAGAGAGAGAGAGAGAGAGAGAGCAAATGGTTTTCGAACCATTTCTTTCTTTAAAAAGTAATCGCCACTTTCATCTGATCCTTCGTGCGTTTCTACAGGTAATGAAATTCTGAAGCTAAACAATAGAAACAGACTCTTTCGGGTAAAAAGGCAAAGGGGATCCTAAAAGGAAGCTAAAATGACCAAAGTACGAGAAAAGGATAAAAAAGAAAAAAAAAAAGAAAGCAGTACAAAAGAAGGGGATGGGATGGGATGAAAAAAAAAAAAAAAAGACATAAAGAAGAGAGTAAAATGTAGAGAAAGGATAAAAAGAGAAAAGAATACGAAGAAATGTGAAAAAGAGGTAAACAATGACAAAACATGGGTAAGAAGAATTGTAGAAAAACACAGAAAGCGAAAGAGGAAGAAGAAAACGGTAAAAAAAAGTGAATGAAAAGAATGAGAAGAAGAACACAAGAGATTGGTCTTTTCCGATTCCCCGACTCTGTCGTCCCTCCCGAACACGAGAGAGAGAGAGAGAGAGAGAGAGAGAGAGAGAGAGAGAGAGAGAGAGAGAGAGAGAGAGTAAAAAAGGACAGTAAAAACGATTGTCTCGCTTATGTCCAATCCCAGCGGGCCTCTTTAATCATTTGGGACTTCTTGAATGAACAACAGAAGTTAACAGGTGCTGACTGCACCATTTTTAGCGGTCCACCCAGCGCCTGAGAACGCGCCCACATGGTTTCCTACGTTCCTTTTCTCTCCGGGTGCCTCTGCTCCTGCTACTTACGCTGATGCTCCTGCTGTTAAGAGAACTGCGAGGACATCTGCTCCTGCTACTTACTACGTTTAGCTGTCGCTTTCCCTCCAGGCCATTCCGTGCGATACTTAGGACCAGTGACGGTGTCGAACTTCTCTCCGTTTCGCAGCTATATTCCTGGCCTTGCTTTATTCCTACTGCCAGGGAATTGTGGAGATACCCGTTACTGCTCCTTTGAAATGCTCTGTTTTGCTCTCATTTACTCGCAGCTCCTTTCCTTCAAAAATTGCTACGATAAGTGGTCCTTTATTCTCTCCTGAGGTCTTTGCTCTCGCTATTATGAAGAAGGAGGTCGCAACACTGGTGTATTACGACCTAGAATCGATCGTCCGTTGAATGATCCATTTAAAGGGAACTGTGAGTATATATTGTTGCTAAAACGTAGGTGTATGTGTGACTGTAACTAACTGATAAGAATGCAGCGGTATCTTTTATTCCTTTCTTCCCGTTACTCGCATTCTTTTGTTTGCTGTATTAGGAAATGTGGGGATATTGGGATATTTACTCTTGTTATTATGCATAGCTGTTGTTATCAATTGCCTATAAGATAAACAGTTCTTATTGCCTTTTTTCGACTTTTCTCGCAGATAACTTTCACTTTTGAGAAGCTTCAACCGTGGCTTTCTAGTAATTAATGAGTAAATTTTGCTATTTTAAGCGCTGCAAACCCTTTTGTTATTGAAACTGTCTTTGTTAAGCTTTTTCTACCGAGTAAAGTTAAGTATATCTTAGTTTTACCAGACCACTGAGCTGATTAACAGCTCTCGTAGGGCTGGCCCGAAGGATTAGATATTTTTACGTGGCTAAGAACCAATTGGTCACTTCGCAACGGGACCTACAGCTTATTGTGGGATCCGAACCACATTATATCGAGAAATGTATTACTATCACCAGAAATAAATTCCTCTGATTCCACGTTGGCCGAGCCGAGAATCGAACTTCGGACCACCGGATTGGCAGCCGATCGCGAAAGCCACTCGTCCAACGAGGAACTTTGCTACCGAGTAACTTGGAAGGAGACGAGCACTTGATATCTACGGGACGCTTTCCGTTTTCAGGCCTACGCCTCTACCTATCTGTTATCGAATTACCGATGTAAATAATGAAAAAGAAGTAAAGTGAACGCTTCCGTGACGTAGACTTCAAGTAACCGACATTCAAGAACATATTTTCGACTCGCAACAAAATCAACCGGGCAAGCTGTGGAGGTTAAGAAGCGCTTCAAACGATGGATAAAAATAAATATATAAATTGCTGATATTGTACCATTAACACACCCAAATGATTTTTTAACCGTAGATATACCTGCCACTCGATAAGGCCCCTACAGTGGAAACTGTCAGTGTTACAGTACAATGTTTACCTCAAGTTCACAAATAATCGAAAGCAAACGGCCACGAAAGGGCGGATATTGTTCCGCCAAAATTGCTATGTTTGAAGCCTCAACCTGGATAAAAGGCATCCCAATTGAAAATAATTGTTTCACAATTCAAACTTTTTGTAAATAGAATGTAATTTTGCAGTGAACATAGGTTTTCTGGGAAGCAAAACAACAATTAATAACCAATGCACTTTTACGGTTGTTTAATATTCGTTGCAAAATGAAATCATTGTTTCGGAACAAACCTTGGTCATGTGATTTTTCGATTATATATTTTTTTTCAGTTTTTGACTAGCCCTTTTTCCCCTTAAAACAAGGTATATTACTGTCAACTTCACAGAATTAGAGTGGTAATGCATCATACGGCATAATACGTACATACACACATACATACATACATAAATGTATATATTATATATATAATTTATTTATATTTATATATTAAATGTGTAAGGAGTGTGAGTGCGTGCGTGCGTGCATATATATATATATATATATATATATATAATATATATATATATATATATATATATATATATATATATATACACACATTAGTTCTGGTCTCTTTAAGTTAGATGGTTTTATAATTGAACAAATTGTTAGCAATTGTGTACAAATATTTCTTGAAAGAAGTCGTTTGTTTGTATGTAATTTTCTTAACGCTCGTTGTCTAATTTTCGTTTTAAAGTATGATGTTTGTACTTTTACTGTATATAGAAGGATCGGTTTGGTCATTCTGTTTTCAACTACCAATCTTGTTAGGTTTTGAGGTGATGGAGACTTAGCTTGTCTGTAGTAAGAATGGACTTGTTAGATTGTTTTGCTGTTATTTTTCTGATTGCTATTTTGCTTTCAAGTGATTTTCGTCTTTTTCTTACGAAAGTTTTCTTTTGTACAAAACTCCCCTTACTATGTTCATTGTACCTTGAAAATGTGTGACAGTTACACGAAAGTACTTGGCACTTAGATTTTCATTTTCTCCTCCTTGTGGCTAACCTGCATGAATATATATATATATATATATATATATATATATATATATATATATATATATGTGTGTGTGTGTGTGTGTGTGTGTGTGTGTGTGTGTGTGTGTGTGTGTGTGTGTGTGTGTGTGTGTGTAAATGTATCATAAACTCCAAGTAAGAAGACGAATGAAATCCAGGACTTTGAACAAGTACTTCCGTAGTTTATTCTATATTTTCAAATTTACACTGAAAAGAGAATATATATATATATATAATATATATATATATATATATATATATGTGTGTGTGTGTGTGTGTGTGTGTGTGTGTTTTAATATGTCTCTAATGGTATATGATTAGATTTAAAATAAGTAAAGGATTACCATCTGATTCCTAAATTTAGGACTTAGCAGTTTCAATAATTATTTAGGAATTAAACATCCATGTATGAATGAAGTCAAACAGGATGCGTAGGTTACGATGGAAATAATCTAGTCAAATAAATATCTGTCAATAAAATTATAAGTTGAAACTTGCGTTAAAAAAAGAAAAACAACATTTTCCATTTGCCACCTACGAAAAATGTTGCGGTATTCCAAAGTTAACCTGAAGTTAGTTAAAGATCACAGGTACATCTCCCGTGAGTCTTCAGCTAAGATTCTTATGGAAACGTCACCAGTTCTTCGATTTAAGGTAACATAAAATTCTATACTGATAGAGTCAGCGAGACTTGAAAACACAGACATTTAAGACAACATAAAATCAAGTAAAAAAAATGCGCCTAAGTTTTCTGTACAGCGAATAATGCATAACGCTTTATAAAGCTCTCAGCCACGGCCCATGAAACTTCCAGTCACAGTCCGGTGGGTTGATTGATAGATTGATTGATCATGGAATTTAGGGCATAGTCCAAGCGCAGGGACCTGCAAAGGTCATTCAGCGCTGCAGTGTTATATGATTGAATGAAACGGATGAAATGAATGAATACGTGAATCAATTAAAATCTCTCATACAAATGACCAATTAAAACTGCAATTAAAAACACCGAACGAGACACAACCACCAAGACCAAGACCATCTCACATTGCATATCAACCAAAACAAAACCAAAGAATCCCACAACTGAAGTTAAAAAAAAAAAAAAAAAAACTACTTCCACTGCAACCAAAGAATCCCACAGCTGAAGTTACAATAAAAAAAAAATAAACCTGACATTCATACATCCATTCAACACCATTTACACCTTAATCATAAACAGCAAATAAAATTCTTAAATAATAATTAGGAACTTAAAATGATGACTATGTACAAGAGAAATAAATATATAACAAAATCAGTACAAAACAAATAAATATATAACAAAATCAATAAGTTAAAATTTACCACACCACTCAAACTTCATAAAACCTCTTAATACATTTTAAAAATCTCAGTAGTGCAGGAATATCTGCGCTGTCACCTAGAATATCGGCAAGAGATTTTCCATCAAGGTGGAATCTCTGCCTCTGTTCTCTATGATTTGCACATTGCACCAGGATGTGCTCCACTGATAAGGTAGCATCACACCTAACACACACTGTTGCACTGCCACCCTCTATAATAACTTTATGGGTTATCCGAGTGTGACCAATACTAAGTCGCCCCAAAACAACTTCTGTTCTCCTCTCTTTTTGAAAAGAAAAGGGCCATTATCCTATGCTTTTCCTTATCTTCTTATATTTCTTATTGCTGGCTAAGAGAGGGGAGGACCATCTCTCTTGCCATTTCCTCAAGATGTACGACTTGATGGGTCTCTTCATATCAACATGTGGCACTTTGGTTACCGGATACAAATTACTCATAGCCGCTTCCATTGCATATCTGTCTGCCTCCTCATTCCCGCGAATTCCGCCGTGAGCTGGGATCCAGCAGAAACATACCAATTTCCTGCGACACGAAGTCCAAAAGAGCCACACCTGGGCTTTTTGTACCAGAGGATGAATTTTATATACATCTGCTTTAATGAATCTAATGCACTTTTTGAGTCACTATATATTAACAAATTTTTCTTATTCGAGTTATGAATAATTTCTAAAGCTTTAATTAACTATAGCTGACAACTCTGCAGTGTATATGGAAGCCGAATCAGGCAATTTTGCATCATAAATTTCATTCCCATAAACAACTGCGCACCAAATTCCACTATCAGACTTTGATCCATCAGTGTAGATCTCCACTTGCCCATCATGTTTACTGTCATGCTCCAAAAAATTAGCTTTTATCTCTTCCTCTTTTGTCTATTTTCTTAGAGCAAAAGGAAATCTTGGGAATAAGCCATGGGGGTACAGAGGATGGTTTTACTTCTTCAACTTTTTGGCGCTGAATTACCGTGTCATTTAAACATTGAAACTGTCTTATTTGAAAAGGTTTGGAAGATCTTTCACCAAATTTTCTTGAGTCACCCCTCTAAGATTTTTCGTGCACGGTTCTCTCGAGAGCTTTTAAGTCCCATGGTATACCGCAACCCAAGTTCTTCTCTTCGCAGATCTAAATTGGTCTGTAACTAGTGGGCACAGCCCGGTGGTGGCATGTGTTGTGTTGATGTCATCTATAGCGACCTAAAGCGGTGCCAGACGCACGATCATGGTTAACTTTGACCTTAAATAGAATTAAAACTACTAAGGCAAGAAGGCTGCAATTTGGTGTGTTTGATGATAAGAGGGTGGATGATCAACACAGCAATTTGCAGCACTCTAGCTTCACCAGTTTTCAAGATCTGAGGACGGAGAGACAAATAGCCATCTCAATAGTTTTCTTTTATTGAAAAATAATAACGAAATATTTCAGAACAGTGGGACAAACGCAAGGCGAAGAGGCTCTCAGGAGGAGTGTAATCGAGGTAAGTAGGAAGAGCCCCATCTCACTACCACTTTCCACATTAGCCATTTCTGACACCTACACAGAAGGCTCACCAGCAGAGCATCGAACCTGCCCATGCATACTGCGCCATTCACTTCTGTCCTCCAAGCATTCTCCTCAATACTTACCATGTTGTCTCATTTATCTAGATTGCGTATGTTACGGTCTGTATTTTCTATATTCCATGTATATGGCCCTGAGCTGAAATAAAGGATATTATTATTATTATTATTATTATTATTTGTATATTTCGGAAGGAGCCCTCTCGTAGGCATGTTTTGTTAAAAATGACTGCTGCTTCAGCACTATTAATCTTGTAAAGTCTTTTCTCTATCTTTCTGATGACGGCTTTCTCGTTGTTGCTTAGACTGGCGACCAACGCACCAAAGGGCATGGCAAAATTCATTATTATTATTAATAGCAAGAACCTGCCTGTCCATTACCTCCCTCACACAATCTATCCAACCAGTAGTGGGTCGTCCTTTCCTCCGTCCCCTGAACACTTCTGAATTATAACCATTGCCCATCCATTTCATATCACTGACCTTAGTCTCCCAAATAACTTTTTCCCCCCAATTCTACATATATTCAGATTTATCTGCAAATCTGTCATTGTGTTTATGGGTAATGGCAGGATTTGAGGAGGGTTGGCTGCTATAAGAAGTGGCGCAAGAAAGATAGTGGTACGTGAGGAAATAATTGAAGGAGTTATGAAACGTTTGCTTAGCTATAGAGTGGTGTAAAAGATGAAACAATGTAGTGAGAATCTATCATGCATAAGCATAATATCGTGGATATTGCGGACGCGCATTGAAAACCAGTGAAAAATATTCTCACACAACCCCCACCCCCCTAAACTTTCTTCCCCTCATACTTCTTCCTTCTCGGAGCTGGGGAAGAGACTTAGAAATTGTTTTTGTTTGATGAGAAAATATGAGATGTGCCTTTTCAAAGAGCTTACAACTTCCTTTCACACGATAAGTTTGTCTTAAGACGGCCTAATGGAATGGTACTTTGATGCTCTCTTGTGTTTGGCCGTCATTTGTTTTCCGTCGCTGGTCGCCTATTTTTTTTTATTCTCTCTCTCTCTCTCTCTCTCTCTCTCTCTCTCTCTCTCTCTCTCTCTCTCTCTCTCTCTCTCTCTCTCTCTGGAAGACACTCGGCTTTGGAAGTATAAGAACACATCATGCAAAGACTGTATAAATCTTCACGTTTTCTCCGGTTTTTTTTCTACCTTTATCCCTCTTTCTCCCTTTCATTTTGAAAAGCAGCAGCTCTGAAGCGAAGGCCATCTGCTTACATGGGCGTGACACGAATTTTAAATTCTCTTGATCTCACGCAACTGAAAATTTTCCATTTAATCTTTGAGAGAATTTCTTGATATGAGAATGGCAGAAATATTTTAAAACTTGATATACGTTTCAATAACCTAAAAAAAGTCAGCTAAAACACTACGCAATAATGTCAAGTATACCTTTCATGCAGTCGTAGATTTAGGATAAGAATATAAGATTTAGGCCAAAGGCAATACGCTGCGACCTATGATGTCAATCAGCGCTCAAAGGAAAACCGAGAGTAAAGGAGGTCTGAAATGTGTGACAGGAGGAAAACCTCAAAGCAGCTGCACTATGAACCAAATGTTAGGAGAGGGTGGATAGTCAAATGGAACAAAGGGAATATGAACGGAGGTACGGTAAAAGAAATGAAAGCGCTTGTAGCTAGGGGCCGAGGGGAAGCTGCAAAGAACCTTAAGTAATGCCGACAGTGCACCGCGTGAGGTGCACCACGCACTAAAATGTATGACATAATGTAATACAACAATAGACTCCCATACCAAACCCAAGCTTCCAAAGTTTTCTTCTGGAGTTCCTGTTGAAGTATCCAGCCTCTTTACACATACACACATGCATACATACATACGTACTCGTACATACATATTTCAATAAAAACAGAAATAACATTAAGAAATATTACAAAACTTTCCACACGCTTCTTTGTTATGGGGCGGTGGGACAAACATATCCGGACCGAGGTGTATCGTAAAGACAAGTTTCATGTTTGAGTATTATCTCTATACTGTTTTGTCAGTCGATGAGAGAAACTTGAAAAAGAATATATCTCAAAATCCACAGCTCTTTATTGCAGGTAAACACCTGACTGAGTATAAACATTATTTCTTAGTCGTGAGTCACAGTTGCCGAGCTTTGGTTCCTGGCATTGACACTACACACAGCTGTCAGATCAAAAACGAATCATGAATAATTCCTAGTCACTAGTGTATTAACAACATCTTAAACGTCCTGGTTATATGGCAAATTAGCATGAATTACCTTTGATAATTGGTTAAATTACGCTCCGGTTGCATGGCAAAGTAACATGAATATCTCTGATAATGTTTAAATATATTCTGGTCATATGGCCAAATAGCATATCTTTGTTAATTGGTTCAAATACGTTCTGGATATAAAGCAAAATAGCATGAATATCTTAAGATAATAATTTAAAATATGTTCTGGTTAAATGGCAAAATAGCATGAATATCTTTAGACAATATTTAAAATACGTTCTGGTTAAATGGCAAAATAGCATGAATACCTTTGATAATTAGTTAAATTACGTTCTGATTAAATGGGAAAATAGCATGAATATCTTTGATAATTAGTTAAATTACGTTCTGATTAAATGGAAAACTAGCATGAATATCTTTGATAATTAGTTAGAATACGTTTTGGTTATATGGCAAAATAGTATGAATATTAATGATAATTGGTTAAAATACGTTCTAGTTCAATGGCAAAATAGCAGAAATATTAGTGATAATTGGTTAAAATATGTTCTGGTTCAATGGCCAAAATAGCATGAATATTAAGTGATAATTGGTTAAAATACGTTCTTATTCGATGGCAAAATAGCAGAAATATTAGTGATAATCAGTTAAAATACGTTCTGGTTCAGTGGCAAAATAGCATGAATATAGGTGATAATTGGTTAAAATACGTTCTTATTCGATGGCAAAATAGCAGAAATATTAGTGATAATCAGTTAAAATACGTTCTGTTTCAATGGCAAAATAGCATGAAAATTAGTGATAATTGGTTAAAATACGTTCTGGTTCAATGGCAAAATAGCAGAAATATTAGTGATAATCAGTTAAAATACGTTCTGGTTCAATGGCAAAATAGCATGAATATTAGTGATATTTGGTTAAAATACGTTCTGGTTCAATGGCAAAATAGCATGAATATTAGTGATAATTGGTTAAAATACGTTCTTATTCGATGGCAAAATAGCAGAAATATTAGTGATAATTGGTTAAAATACGTTCTTCTTAATTCGATGCAAAATTCAGAAATAATTAGTGAATCGTTTAAATACGTTTCGGTTCAATGGCAAAATAGCATGAATATTAGTGGATAATTGGGTTAAATACGTTGTGGTTCAATGGCAAAATAGCCAGCGAATAATTAGTGATAATCGTTAAAATACGTTCTGGGTTCAATGCAAAATAGCATGAAATATTGTGATGAGTGTTAAAATACGTTTTGTGGTTCAATGCCAAAATACATGATAATTATGAATAATTGTTAAAATACGTTCTGGTTCAATGCAAAATAGCTGATTTTATGATACTTGGTTAAAATACGTTTCTGGTTTTCAATGGCAAATAGCATGAATTTAGTGATGATTGTTAAATACTGTGGTTCATGGCAAAATAGCATGAATATTAGTGATGATTGGTTAAAATACGTTGTGGTTCAATGGCAAAATAGCATGAATATTAGTGATAATTGGTTAAAATACGTTCTGGTTCAATGGCAAAATAGCATGAATATTAGTGATGATTGGTTAAAATACAGACATTAGAACATTTTAGTTGATTCCACCCACGCTCCCCTCGACGAGATTCTTATCACTCGGATTTGCATAAAACTGGATTATGGAGCCGCCTGCAATGAACTGACTCAAATTTATACAAGAGTAGTTGAGGCTCTATAAGCTCCAGGTATTGCTTTAAAGATTAAAGTATACTTCAGATATCTGTCTTAGAATGGAAAGTAAGTGACTGCTCCTGCATAGCTCGAGAAGAAGCTGGTTTTGATTATTTTAAAGTTGCCATAGCTATACATTAGGCTATTAATTAATGCTTCTTTCTAGTATTCATCTGCGGTAAGTGTCCTAAAACAGCAATAACCTTCACTTATTTGCCTACGATAACTGATTGTTCAAGATGAGAGAGATAGATTTCAAGTCTAAAAAGACATTGGTTAAATGTCAATTAAAAACTCGGGATTTTAATTGGATGCTTTACTCCATAAAAACTAGATTCACAATACTTATGAAGAGAACAAAAATGCAGATATACTGTTTCAATCATTTATTCTTACGCTGACAGCTATTTCTGACATTAACTCATCGCTATCATCAAATCAATACTGACTTTACAAAGTAACTAATATGACTAATAATATATGGTGCAGCAGCATAGGGGAATGCAGACAATAGAGGTACAAAAATAAATATGAATCTTTCACAATATTCTCTCCCTCAGCTCTAAAGATGTTCTTGGAGACCTGCAGTGCAATTATTCACCAAAGGGAATCATTCTTGAATTTTCTCCGACTGCTGAAAGGAGAACGTAGATAGTTTCGACCTCTTGAGGACCCCGACTGGAGCCATATGAATTGAAATGAATATAGGCCCAAGTCCACGCACTGGGGCCTATGAGGTCATTCCGCGCTAAAAGGGACATTGACGGCAAGAGGGCTTGAAAGGTGTAACAGGAGGAAAACCTCAAAGCAGTTGCATTATGAATCAATTGCTATGAGTGGGAGAAAGTAAGATGGAAGAAAGAATATGAAAGGAGGTACAGTAAAAGGAACGAAGGGGGTTGCAGCTAGGGGCCGAAGGCACGCTACAAAGAACCTTAAGTAATGCCTACAGTGCACCGCATGAGGTGTACTGACGGCTATAACCCATTACGGGATGGAGCCAAATGAGCTAGTATCATGGAGATGGTATTCTTTTTTGATGTTCATATTTCGTAATCTCTAATTTATTCTATCATCTTGCAAGGTTATCCTGAGCATTACGTGAGCATTGAAGTTTCTTTGTAGAATCAGTAGTCCCCTGTGGAGAGACTTGGCGGAATCAGCAGTTGTCATAACCTTAAATAAATTGAAAAAGCATATGAGCAATTTTTATAATTTCATAGCAAATTTCAGCCTGGCAGATAAGACAAGGAGGCACAGAGCACTGGAAAAGGTCGTATTAAAATGATAAAACACACTTATAATATATATATATATATATATATATATATATATATATATATATATATATATATCTATATATAGATATATATATATATATGATATATATATCTATATATAGATATATATATATAGGCTATGCAGGTATATCACATACATCCATTCAGGAAATCGCAGACAACCACATCAGAAGAATAATTTATTAGAGACGTTTCTTCAGTCTGTTGAGATAAAAAACACATACATATTAGCATTCAATAATAGCAGGATCTAGTTATTTGTAAGCCAGACAAGGGAAAAGGTGTTGTAATCTTAAACAAAACTGAATATACAACTAAAATTGAAGAAATTATCTCCGATAATACTAAATTTAAACTTCTAGGAGAGCCTAATTTTTTTAGATATTTATAAACGTGAAGATAAAATTAACAGATTTTTAAGGAAACTAAAAAATGAAAACATACCAAAAACTTTTTGTCTCGGGTTCTTCATTTAGCATTCTTTACGGACTACCGAAAATTCATAAGCCTGGTTTGCCTATTAGACCAATTATGGCGGCATACAACAGTCCATCTTTTAATATATCTAAATTTTTAGTATCTATTTTAAATGAGTTTTCTTTTAACCAATACAATGTGAAAAACGGTTACGAGTTTCAAGATCAAATAACTAAACAGGATGGTGAACTCTTTATGGCCAGTTTTGACGTGGAGTCGTTGTTTACGAATGTCCCTATTCATGAAACTATAAACATCATAATTGATAGAATATTTCCAAATGAAGAGTTTTTATTTCATGGTTTTAATAAGCTGCTTTTTAAGCAATTTTTAGAACTTGCCGTTCAAGACTCAGCTTTTGTTTTTAACAATAAATTATAGTCTCAGGTAGATGGTGCGGCCATGGGTTTTCCCTTGGGTCCATTATTCGCAAATTTTTTTATGTCTAGTCTTGAACAAGAATTTTTGAATTCTTGTCCTAATTCTTTTAAACCATTGTTTTACAGAAGGTACGTGGACGATACTTTCTCCCTTTTTAGATACGAATGGCAAGCTTTACAATTTTTACAGTTTATTAATTTGAAACACCCTAACATTAATTTTACTGTGGAACTCGAAAACGGTAATTCATTACCGTTTCTTGATATTTGCATAACTAGGGATCAGTCAATTTTTAACACTTCAGTTTTTAGAAAGAAAACATATACGGGACTTTCTAATAATTTTTATAGTTCTTGTCAAAAGATTTTTAAGTTTAATGCAATCTCCACTCTGGTTCATAGAGCAATAAAATACTCATCAAACTGGGATATCTTTCATAAAGAAATTGAATTTTTATCTAATATCTTCCAACGAAACTCGTACCCTAAGAATGTATTTTTTAATATTGTTAACAAACTTTTAACTTTACATTTTAAACCACCCATTCCAATGATAGGCGTACCAAAGAAACTAATGTATGCCTCCATACCATATATATACAATAGCAAATTTTCACAACACCTAACTAGAATCATAGAAAGTGAAATTCCCTGTCTAAATATAAAACTTATATCTAACAACCCATGCAAAATAGGCTCTTTTTTCTGCTTCAAAGATCGTCTGCAGCAGTTCATGCGATCCAACGTGGTATACAAATTTACGTGCCCGGGATGTCCCGGAATTTACGTTGGATCGACTAGGAGGCTGCTGCAGATGAGATACTGCAGTCACATGGGCTTTAGTTTCAGGACCGGTCAAAAATTAAGTAGGCCTGAACACTCAAACATAAAAAACCACGCAATCAATTGCAAGATAGAGGTGAAGAAACAACACTTCTCTATTTTAGGCTCGGTTAAAGACTCTGATTACATAACCACACTAGAGTCATTATATATTAAACGTCTTGTTCCCTCGTTGAATAGTGGAGTTTCATCTTCTCCGCTTTATCTGGCATAGTCAACGTTTTAACTTCTTGCCCAAGTCTAGTCATTCTACCTCACTCCTTCTCAACTAACGGTTGGTTGCGCCTTGGTATTTGTTTTTTATTTGTTCTTTTTACTTTTTAGTTTTACTTTTCAATTTTTAGTCCTTTATGTCAATTTTAAGTTAATTTTAGTCTTTTTACTATATTAAGAATCCTGCTATTATTGAATGCTAATATGTATGTGTTTTTTATCTCAACAGACTGAAGATGCACATTGTATGTGCGAAACGTCTCTAATAAATTATTCTTCTGATGTGGTTGTCTGCGATTTCCTGAATGGATATATATATATATATATGATATATATGATATCTATATATATATATATATAGATATATCTAGTATATAGATATATATATATCTATATAGATATATATATATCTATATATAGATATATATATATCTATATATATATATATATATATATATATAGAGATAGATCTAGAGAGACGATTTGATTATCTTAAGATATATGTATATGAGATCGAGATAGAGTAGAGATAAGTATAGTTGAGATTAGAGAGATAGATGAGAGCTAGATTAGATAATGATCTGAGATTATATATATATATTGATAGATATATTATATTAATCTATTATCGATAAATCTATAAGATATAATATATATATATATATATATATCTCAATATAGATAATAGATATATATCAGATATAGTATAATCATATCATAGATATAGATATAATATATATATAATATATATATATAGATTATCTTATATAGAAGATATATATAATCTATCTTATAGATAGATATATATATATAGATATATATATTAATATCTATATAGATAATCTATATAGATATTATATATATATCTATATATATATATATATCTATTAATTAATATTAAGATTATATATAATATATTATATATATATATCTATATAGATATATATTCTATATATTATATAATTAAATAATTATATATAGATCTATATATATATCATCTATATCTATCCTATATATTATCTATATAGATATGTATATTATATATATCTATATATATATATATATAATTATTAATTATAATATATAATAATATCTATCTATATAGATATATATATATATATCTATATAGATAATCTATATAGATTATATATATATATATATAACTATGTATAACAGAATCACGAAAGTTAGGAACGTGATAAATCCATAAATAAAGATAAATGCCACGAAGGAAAAATAAACGAAGGAGTCTGCGAGATCTTTCGGCTGAAAAGCCCTTTACTGAAGTAGCTGCTTCAGTAAAGGGCTTTTCAGCGAAAGATCTCGCAGACTCCTTCGTTTATTTTTCCTTCGTGGCATTTATCTTTATATATATATTTTTATTAGAATATAGTATATATATATAGATATATATCTATATATCATATATATATATATATATATATATATATATAGATATATAATATATAGGTAGATACAAATGAAGAAGATGAAGTTCATATTCAAATAGAATGTCCAGCGGTCTGATTCCGAAATAAATATGCAAATGGCGTCCAAAAAATGGGTTTGACGACCACAGCTTCATTATGATGTCAATTTTGGTATCCTACAGCGGAGAGGGGGTGGGGGTCTGGGGTGGAGGGTGGGGCTGGAAGAGAAACATTTTATATAAAGTGTATGTGGCAGCAACCGATCTTCATGAACCAATTACAGGAAATTTGTCCATTAAACGTATAACGTGGACGAATGCAATCGACTTAACTTCGTTATAGCTTGCAAATAAAACCAGTACCAGATAACAGCCGGTTACTATAGCAACCAGACTCGATAAACAACGTCCCAGTGATGACCCCCCCGCGGTGTAGAAGCGAGATATTGCCATCATAACCGTGGGGCCCCTCCGCCCGGCGTGATGGTCGTGTTTATGGCGGAATGGCGCGGGCTCGTCGACCTTACACGACCTGATCTTTAGCGTTGGATTCATAGTAGGGCTCTGTGTATATGATCGGGTTGTAACGGCTTTTATACGGTATGCTTGGTTTAATATTGTAGTTGTTGGTCGAGTCGTACGTTTATCCCGCTTAGGAGGGGGGAGGGGGAGGAGGGACATCGAACCCCCAACCACACCCCCTACCACGTGGAAGGTCCCGAAATTCTGTCAAGGATGTGCTCTCTCTCTCTCTCTCTCTCTCTCTCTCTCTCTCTCTCGTAGTAGCCATCTTGCTTGATGAGACGTTCCCGCGTGAAATCAAATTAATCAACAGATATCACAAGTTTAACATACGACTAGAATTTGAGAAATATCTTGAAGTGTTCGTGAACTATCGGTGATAAGATTAGTGTGAAAATAGTAGGATAAAGCGTTTTCTAAGTTAGTTTACCAAGTGTAATACTGTAAATCAGAACAAGATGGCAGTAAGTTCCAACTGCGGGAAGAGATGGCGTAATTTAGCGTGTTTAGCAGATTCGCAATACGATGAGGTAGCAGGAAGGGAACTGGCATTTCTCATCTATGAAATCAGCAACAGTCCTAACCAAAAAGATACAAAGCATTCATAGATATATTAGAAGGATATAATCCTTCAAACTGGAAAAAATCTAATGAAAACATCTTGAAAATAATTGAAGAAGTTCCAAATAAAATCCAAGTGGTCAAGAGACTCATAAAGAAAATATACATAAACCAACATATTCCGACAAAGAAAATGAATAAGGTGAATCTTGTGAATATCCTAATTGACGCATTAGGAAAAAGAATGCCAAAAGCATGCAAACTGTTGTAAGGTTTGGTATAGCATAGTCAATCCACAAAACCTAATCAGAAAATGTGCTGCATGCAACATTCCGACCCATCCACAGTGTGCTGAGGTAATACAAGATATGAGAAAAGATAACTAGAATTTTTTGTTCAACATGTCTATCATGGATAGACAATGTTATTAAATCAAGATTGAATGTACAAATAGTTGAGGATGAAGAAGAAGAGGAAGAGGAAGAAGAAGAAGAAGAAGAAGAAGAAGAAGAAGAAGAGGAAAACGGAAGAGAAGTAAACAAAAATGAAATGACAGAAAAAAATAAGGAAAACAAAGAACAAGATAAAAGTATGGATGCAGAGATACTCATTGATACTACATATGAGGCAATAAGCAGCATACCTACGAAGAAATAAATTACGATATGGCAAACAGAAAAGCAAATCCCGAAGAGGCTCTACCCAGATCTACACAATGACGGGAAAGAGGAAAAAATAGACAAGAAAGACAAAATCTGCAACCTTTTGAAAAGAGGGAATTGCAGATTTGGAGAAAGATGTTACTACAAACTCCTAAGTATGTCACAACTATGAAATATATGGTAAATGTGCATACCTAGATGGATATGGGATGATTGCAGAGATCTGCATTCAAAAATATGCAAAAACCTAAAAGAAGGAAAGGATGTAAGTTCGACAAAAAATGCAAATATATGCACCCTGTAGCCATGAATCATAATCAAATAAATAACCAACCAAGTAATAAAATCCAAAATAAGAAAGAAACAAATAAAGAGAGAAATCAAGAATATCAGGTAAAAGAGAAAAGCAAACCACCAATGAGATATGCAGAGATGTCAGCAAAAAATTCCAATGCATCAGCTCCAAAATTCTACTCAATGGATAATAACTGTATTTATTATGCAAGAGGATATTGCAGAAACGGAGAAAATTGCAGATTCAGACACAAATGAATAATTATGATGAAGGAAGATCAAATATTATGGAAAAGTTGGATTTTTTTAATGTCAGAATTTCTGGAAATGAAAAAAAGAACAACATACCAGAATAGGTCAAAGAGACATGGGAAACAAAAATCCTTATTACTACCAATATTAAATGAAGGAGAAAACACGCAAACCATCATAGTGATGAATGCGCAGGGTTTAGTTACGAGTAACTCAAAAAGAAAAATAGAGTACTTAGAGTACTTCAACCCAAATTGAAAAGAAAATAGATATAATGAATATAAGTGAAACCTGGTATTCCCAAGAGACTGGGAATGATGATCAATAAAAGGGTTCCAAACTTATAGATCAGATAGAAAAATAGGAATCAAGGGGAACCGCAATATATGGGAAAGACAAAAAACAAGGAAAAATATAGGAGAAATATAGTAACTCAGAATGTGAACTAATAGCGGTAGAATTTGAATCTGAAAAATTAATGAACATAGTAATATATAGACCTCCTAATACTAAAGAGTTTGACTTAATAATTGAAAAATTGGATGATATATGTAGAAATCACAAGGACTGGACTATTCTCCTATCTGGTGACTTCAACTTTCCTTTCGTAGAATGGAAAGAACGAATAGGAGATTGTGGTTGTACTTATACATATAAAAAAGAGAGTAATAGTAGTGCAGAAGATAAGAGGCAATTCGAAAAGCTATTAGATATGCTACTAGAATACAACATTCAACAAATAAATCACCTGCCAACAAGAAAGGAAAATACTTTAGACCTAGTATTTGTGAACGAGATGAATTATGTTAAAGAAATAATAGTTTATAATGCGAGTATTTCAGATCATAATGTCATAGAATTAACAGTTCATTCCAAAGCAAGTGAAAATAGAGAAGAATTAACAGTTCATTCCAAAGCAAGTGAAAATAGAGATAAGCAAGAAATGAAAAAGTGGGAAGGATATGGAAAATACAACTTCTACAGTAAAAATATAAAATGGTCAGAAATTAATGAAGAATTAAACAAAGATTGGGATAACATTTTCGTAAGTGATGACATAAGGGTAAATACGGAGATATTATATATGGAGAAAATAGTGGATAAATATATACCGAAGAAGAAAAGTAAACATCATTCATGCATACCAAGAGACAGAAGGATCTTGTTCCAGAAAATCAGAAAGTGGAAAAAAGGTCTTGCAAAAGAAAAAAATGCATGGAAAGTTATAGAACTAAAAAGTAAGATAGAAAATGCAGAACAAAAGATTATACAATCAAAAGAAAATGAAAAACGGGACTTGGAAGAAAAAACCCTATTAAATATCAAGCAAAAACCCCAAAAACTATTATACTCATATGCGAAGAAGATGAATAAAAGAAGAATAGAAATAGGCCCTCTGAGAATTGAAGGGATATTAACGAATGAAAAAAAGAAATTTGCAACTAACCTGGCAGAACGATATAGAGAGAATTCACCCCTAGAATATATAAGGAAGATAATGATATAGAAGTAAGGGACGAAAATAGTGAATATTTAGCTGACATAGAAATTAATGAAGCTGATATTGTGCAGGCAATTAATGAAATTAAAAATGGAGCTGCTGCAGGGCCGGATGGAGTCCCTGCTATTTTGTTAAAGAAAGTAGTTCATTCTATCGCAAAGCCACTTGCAATATTATTAAGACAAAGTGTAGATACAGGCAAGATTTATGATGAGCACAATTAGCATATATCACCCCTACTTTCACAAGTGGATCAAGACTAGAGGCAAGTAATTATAGGCCTGTGAGTCTAACATCACATATTATGAAAGTGTATGAAAGGGTAATGAAGAAAAATATTATGAAACATTTAATAAAAAATAATTTGTTTAATATTGGACAACACGGTTTCGTACCCGGAAAAAGTACACAAACCCAACTGTTAGTCCACCGTGAGAACATATTCAAAAATATGAAAAGCGGAAATGAAACAGATGTGGTTTATCTAGACTTTGCAAAAGCTTTTGACAAAGTAGACCATAATATATTAGCAAAGAAAATTAGAAAACACAATATCGTAGATAAAGTAGGAAGATGGTTAAAAGAATTTTTACACAACAGAAAAACAGATAGTTATTGCAAACGATGAGAAATCGGATGAAACCAAGGTAATATCCGGTGTGCCACAAGGTACGGTGCTAGCTGCAATATTGTTTGTTATTATGATTGAAGACATAGACAGTAATGTTAAGGATTCGGTAGTGAGTAGTTTCGCTGATGACACAAGAATAAGTAGAGAAATTACTTGTGATGAAGATAGGAACGCTCTACAAAGAGACCTTAACAAAGTATATGATTGGGCAGAGGTAAATAGGATGGTATTTAACTCTGATAAATTTGAATCAATAAATTATGGAGACAGAGAAGGAAAGCTATATGCATATAGGGGACCTAATAATGAGACAATCACAAATAAGGAAGCAGTTAAAGACCTTGGTGTGATGATGAATAGGAACATGTTATGCAATGATCAAATAGCCATTCTGTTTGCAAAATGTAAAGCAAAAATGGGAATGTTGTTACGGCACTTCAAAACAAGAAAAGCTGAACACATGATTATGCTATATAAAACATATGTTCGTAGTCCACTTGAATATTGCAATATGATATGGTACCCACACTATCAAAAGGATATTGCACAAATAGAGAGTGTACAAAGGTCCTTTACAGCTAGAATAGAAGAAGTTAAGGACCTAGACTACTGGGAAAGACTACAATCCTTAAAATTATATAGTCTAGAAAGGAGAAGAGAACGCTACATGATAATTCAGGCATGGAAACAGATAGAAGGAATAACAGAAAATATCATGGAACTAAAAATATCAGAAAGAGCAAGCAGAGGTAGATTAATAGTGCCCAAAACTATACCAGGAAAAATAAGGAAAGCACACAGAACATTAATCCACTACGCACCAGCATCGATAATGCAGCGTCTATTCAATGCGTTGCCAGCTCATCTGAGGAATATATCAGGAGTGAGCGTAGATGTGTTTAAGAATAAGCTCGACAAATATCTAAACTGCATCCCAGACCATCCAAGATTGGAAGATGCAAAATATACCGGAAGATGTACTAGCAACTCTCTGGTAGACATTAGAGGCGCCTCACACTGAGGGACCTGGGGCAACCCGAACGAACTGTAAGGTCTGTAAGGTAAGGTCTCTCTCTCTCTCTCTCTCTTCCTTGCACAACGGTCTTAGGTTAATTCTCTCTCTCTCTCTCTCTCTCTCTCTCTCTCTCTCTCTCTCTCCCCTTGCACAACGGTCTTAGGTTAATTCTTTATTTCCTCTCTCTCTCTCTCTCTGCGTGATACGGACGACCTCGCTAAATATGGGGAAACTTTACTCGTAGACTCGTAGACATCGGATACGCCATCGCTGGCATCGCTGGAACCACACGACTAGCAAGAGGTCCCTGTCGCTTATTTACATGAAGTGGGCCCCCTCGGTAAACTTGGGCCGCTGTTCGGGAACGATAATTTCATTCTTTATCTATCCATTCCGGGAGAGGGGGAACGACGAGTAGCAACGGGGGTGGGGGGTTGGGGGTTGGGGGAAGGGGTGGTTTCCATTACCTTTTAAATGAAACTGTGTATTTATGTATGTATGTGTATATATCTATATCTACGTATATGTATATTATATCTACGAGCGATATTATATATATATATATATATATATATATATATATATATATATACATACTATATATATATAACACACATATATATACATATATATACATATATAATATATATATATATATATATACATATATATATATATGTATATATATATATATATATTCATTTAATTATTTATTTATTTATTTCTTTTTCATTCGAAATTCTGCTTGTTATTTTAATCCCCGCTTCCATTGGCCATATAAGCATTACGTACATCAGTGAATTTCTAGTACTGCGCCAGTGACCTATGGTCTACACCAGGCGCCTTTCAACGGATCCAGGCAGAAATCATTATTCCGTATCTTATCGCAGAGATTTGGTAAAAAGACTGACAACTGCGTGTTAAGGTTATAAAAACAAATATTTTCAATTCGCAAAAAACAAATTAAGGGTTTCGTTTCTTACTGAATTAAATTGAATAACAGAATGAGGCCACTTAGCGCTGAAACGGAAATTGTCAGTAAAAGGTCTGGAAGGTGTAACAGGAGGACAACCTCGCACTTGCACTATGAAATAATTGTCAAGAGAGGGTGGAAAGTAAGATGGAAGAAAGCGACTAGGAGAGTAGGTACAGTAAAATGAAAGAACAAAGGGGTTCTTATAGATAAAATTTTGACTTTTCATGCTATAAAAGTACCAGAATCGAATATAAATCAAAACATTTACCTTTTAATAAGTTCTTTACAGCGCAATAAAGTTCTGATAACAAAACCCTACCAAAATACCGTAACACTCTCGTAAAGCAATATGTAACCTTCTAAGAGGAATTTATTTCTGGTGATAGAAATTCATTTCTCGATGTGTTTGTTAGTTTGTTTGTTTGCTTGTATGGTGTTTTCACGTTGCATGGAACCAGTGGCTATTCAGCAACGGGGCCAACGGTTTTACGTGACTTCCGAAACCACGTCGAGAGTGAACTTCCATCACCAGAAATACACATCTCTAAGCCCTCAATGGAATGCCCAAGAATCGAACTCGCTGCCACCGAGGTGGCAGGTCAAGACCATACCGATCACGCCACGGAGGCGCTTTCGGATCCCACAATAAGCTGTAGGTCCCGTTGCTAAGTAACCAATTGGTTCCTAGCCACGTAAAAATATCTAGTCCTTCGGAGCCAACCTTAGGAGAGCTGTTAATCAGCGCAGTGGTCTGGCAAAACAAAGTATACTTAACTTATGTATCCTTTACTACTATGAGATTCAGGGTCTCTGTAACACGATTTTTTGGACTTAGCTCCTTGTCAAAGCATCGGATGTAGCTGAAAGTTGACATATGTATATTTTACAACCACACACAAATTTTGTCAGCATTATCAATAACCTAAACCCGATAGTTTTAATTTTCATAGAGTAAAAATGATCTAGCCGACGCCATGGCCAATGATTACGAGCCAAGAGTCGAAAAACATTCATTACGTAAGCAAGGTAAACACCTTTTGACGTAAAATTGCCCCGCCCATCCACCAACTCCATCGGCTCTGAAACCCAAAGACTTTATGAATGGCGGAACGATACATAGATGTGGGTGGGGTATCAGTGCTAGCGTAGTAATACTACTGTAGCAGTAGTGCCGCAACAGTATAGCAGTAATATACATGAATTAAACGTTTAGGCTAACTGCTGGGATCCTTGAGGATCATTTAGCACTTCTTACAACTACTCGAGAAATTAGTTTTTATAGCCATAAGTTAAATTTTCTAATCCAACAGTTCCCATGATAGCCTTCAGTGTTATCCAGAATTATAACGAGGCGAAAGTGGGTGGAGCCTCATGAAGTCATTATTCTGACGATAATTATTGGTGAAGGTTTAAAGCCAATATACGGTACCGGCTATTTTTTTTTCCAGTAAATAGGTAGATAGCCAATAAATAAAAATTGCTTGACATTGGATATAGCAGTTATCAAATCAAGCTTTTCTACTATGTTTTTGAAAATTACCAACTATTCCCTACATCCTGTCAATCTGATTGTGACCTATAAAGTAGACTGTAATTTCTTAGGAAACTTACTTTGGGAGTTAAGACTGATAATCGAAGTGTTTTTGTATTTATGAACATATTTTGTTGGTTTTTTCATTATGACAATTATCAGTGGAGAGGTTCCAGAGTTCATAAAGGTGTACTGCTTTGCTTGTATTTAAATTTGTATGTCTTTGTTGCCAGAGGTTTAGTCTTCTTTACGTATAGCCAATCATCCATCGAGAAAGAGGGAAGAAATGCTGTCATGAGTTACGTAACGAGTGAGTTCGAAACCTTTTCTCTGAGTAAGTTGGCCCGTCTTCAAAAAAAAGTCACTTTTACATTATAAGTACCAAATTTATTCAACCTACGTAATGCAGAATACAGTCAAAATTTATGTGTAGATATAATAAGTATTCTGAATAAGCGTTATATTTATGAAATGCACAGATAAAAAGTTATTGCGAAAAAACCGTGTTACAGAGGCCCTGAATCTCATAGTAGGACAACAAAATGTCTGACAATTAACTTCTCTACACCGCATTCTTACAAAAACGCCCTCGCCGGAGATATAACTTTAAACACAAGCCGATAACTATCCAATTGAGGATACTACTCTTCTGGCCGCGTCGAACGTTGTATTTGTCCTTTTCATTTGCGTACCAAAACAAACGACTTTCTTTTTTCTTTTTTTTTTGAACTGCGCTCTTTCCAAGCCGCCTTAAAACTTTTAGAGACGTTGCTTATCATGGGATCTCCCGTCGCGCGAAGAAAAAGTTGGCGAAACTATCGGAGCAAGTCAAAAGATTCTTCCGTTTCGGAGCTGAGCTGAGCTGCGGTGGCAAAGGACACCCCCCCCCCCCCCCCCTGCTCTCAAGTTCTTGGAGACTAACGCAGCTCAGAATGACATTGTCGCTTTATACCACGGGAGGGAAGATCTTGAGTACAGATATCAACCCGGGAATATTCTGGCCCTTGAGATTTCTATCTCTCAAACGGGAATAACATCTAAGACTGCCTCAGACAATCACTATAGCGGATCCAGAATAATTTCACGGGGGGAGGGGGGCACCCATTTTAATATTATATACTAATATATATACTAATATATATATATATATATATATATATAATATATATATATATTTATATATATACACACATAATATATAGATATATAGATATATAGATATATACATATTTATACATATCATATATACATACATATATATATATATATTATATATATATATATATATATATATATATATATATATATATATATATATAGTCGTTCAGTGGAGAAATTATATACGAATCTTCAGAGGGTGTCTATGATAATAAACTTTATCCTTTTACAACTCGTATCATGGACACCCTCTGAAGATTCGTGTATATATATATATATATATATATATATATATATATATATATATATATATATATATATATAAAGTATAAATGTATAATGTATTATTATTATTATCATTAATATTATTATTATTATTATTATTTCCCGTTTTTATATTTCTCATTTATGTTACTATTATCTAAACGTTATTATCTGAATATCCAATATTATTATGTTGTTATTATTTTTCATAGGTGGGGGGTGGGGGGGGGGTCACGTGCCCAGGTGCTCCCCAACCCTGGATCCGCTAGTGCAGACAATAGTCAGATTGGAATAAAGATAATAGTCAGGTTTAACTAAAGAGAACAGTCAGATTCAAATAAAGACAATAAGTCAGATTTGAATAAAATACTTTATCGGCGATGTCGATTCTTAAATAATTTTATTCTTGAGGAAAATAGTGATTGAATTAAAATGGAATGAAAAGGCACAGACGAGATAAGCGATCAAGCACACGGTTATTTAAAAACAGTCCCGTGTCAAAACCGAAAAATAAATCCATAAATGAAGACTCAAGAATTCTGCAAAGGAATGGCAGGGGTCAATACGAGATTCAATCTTACAATTTTTCCTTTTTCTTTTTCAAATGTCTGTCGCCATACTATTTTTTTTTTCTTTCGTGTGTGTTCCCCATTACTACCTGCGGATAAAGATCACTTGGACATGAAATCCAGTTATGCTTCTCAAAAATAAAACTATTGATTCCTGCACCTATGTCAAAGAATATCAGATATAAATGCAGCATTTATATCTACATAATTCTACTTTGGAAAAAACTACAGTATACAAGTCATTTAATTGATGCTTAAGATGGGAATATCCACTTCTGAATGTAACAAATGGAAAGAGTTAAAAAAAAATTGTATGCCTGGATGTAGGAAAGGAACGAAAGGCCTTACAATGGAACCAGTAGTGAGTACAGCTACGAAATTAGCTCTCATGAAGATCTGAGAAACTTGTTATGGGTGACATATCTTTAAAATTAGATTCTTAAAGGCTCACAAAAAATGCAACCCACAAACTATACAGAACAAATCTGGGAAGACGTCTACCATGCACAACTTTGATGCAAATTCCCCAACATGGCTACTGGAAGGCATTCGACTATGGGACATCTAAGCTCATTTACCAGAAGAACTTTCTTTCAGCTGATCAGCTGGAACTTCCTGTTAATGTTTCCATGGAAGCCCTCCAAGATGTTATAGACAACGTGTCCGCGGTTACTTCTTTTCAAAAGGATGGGAGGCTGTTCACTTCAATTCTCGCTCTCTCCTCAGTTTTCATCTTATACCAAGGGATCTCAGGTTTCTGTTTGAAAATTAAACAACCTAGGATTGAAGCTGTTACCAAATTAAGATGGCTGCTTCATTTTTCAGCTTTAGTTGCTACCGCAAATTTCATCTTTCTCTTACAGAAGTAAGATCTCATCTCTACCTTACAGACTTAAGCTCGATACCTCCTTCAGTTTTCAGACCAGTTTGAAGCTGAGACCTCAGTTTTCAACTTTGTAAAATCCTATTTCGTTCCTACAACTCCCATTAACGTTTTCCAACATTTTTAGGTTATCACTTCCTATTTCGTCTCTGTAACCGCCGACCCCGTTCAGCACTCATCCTCGCAAGCATTCAGACACGTTCCCTCACCTCCACCTCTTCTTCCAGCAAACAAGAGGCGATATGACCCTCACTGGGAAACAACATGTAACAACAGTTCCGATCGTCCCAGAAAATAAAACAATAAATAAGGTGCTAAATACCCTTACAATTTGTATACACACACCATAAAATCCACGTAAGAAACCGGAGTTAACACCAGTACTTGGAACAAGTACTTTGGTAGTTTATTCTACAATTTCAAGTTCACACTGAATACAAACATGGTTCACAGGGTTTTATATAAAAAATGACTCGTGTTTGTACTCAGTGTGAAATTGAAAATGTAGAATAAACTACGAAAGTATACTTGTTCCAATTCCCGGTTTTCACTCGCCTTCTTAAGTGGATTTTATATTTTCAAGCTAACGGACTTTAGTGCATATATATATATATATATATATATATATATATATATATATATATATATATATATATATATATATATTTGAGTTCAAGCCAGAAAAAAGGAAATATATAATGAAAATATTCGCTGTTACGCTCTATACAGACGGTCACTCGGCCGGCCCTAATGGCATATAATTGGGCCTAATTTCGGAGGTGCATTTGGGCCATTGCGATAATCACTCGGATGAGATTGCCTCGTAGACCTCTCTCCTCAGGGAGGAAAGATCTTTTCGTTTCCTCCCATGATTTCGATGTCGCTTGGGATACAGCAAAATGCTTCTTTGTTCCCTTCTACTAACGTCCGCATGGAACTACCAGAGGAAAGGCTTCTGTAAGTTTCGTCATGTTCATTATTTATGAAGGACAATGCCTAGTGTTATCCTTTTTTTTTTTTTTTTTTTTTTTTTTTGAGCCACAAGTACCTTCAATGGTTTCTATCCTTAACCCGACGGACTGGCGAGCGGTCTTTCCTAGCTACTGATTCAACATCTTCCTTACTGACTGATTTCGACTGAAATTAAAATTGATTGCGATAAGAAATTGGCCATGAAATCCCGTGATACTAATAAAGCCATCGACTTTACTCTTTTCTTCTGCAGGAAGCCACCACCTTCCTCTTGTTGAAGTTTAAAGAAACTAAGAAAATAAAAAAAAATAAAAAACAGAAATGGGCTCTGATACCGTAGCGTACAACCCTCCCCAAGATGATTACAAATGTTATTTTGTCATTACCGTGTCCTTTACAGCTTTTAGGTACGACTGTTGTGTGAAAAAAGCCTGAGATCCAACGGAAGCAGAACCGAATGAAGAAACTCTATTCCTGGCTTCAAACGTGGCTCCTAAGAAAGCGCTTTCAGGAACCTTAAGAGATGGTGGCGTTTTCTTCCGAACACTTCCGTATATTCGGTGTCAAGTATATAAGGCCCAACATTTCGTAAAATAAGTATTCAAACTGGAGTTCCAGTAAATAATCATCGTGATGTAATGACATACTTGAGGAAAGTCTGTATATCGGATTTTTCTTCAAAAAACCGACGAAAGAATGAATAAACTATTGAAGAATGACTAAACCAAGAGCCGTTTACGATCACGATACAGCAATGTGATTTTCTAAATACTCAGTTAAACTTCCAGATCTTTAGAAACACTTTCACTCGCAAATTATCTGTATCGCAGAGTAATTTTCATTTGTTTCCAAATGTATATCAAGTCATTGAAAAAATACTCAAGTTAAAGCACGGATTCAGAAGGCAACGAGCCTAAAGTAATCTATCTGTATTGCATCAAAACTAAAATAAAATATGAAATAAAGTCAGCTGACTCGTTCTGATGACGCATCGAGGGGCTAAGGGCATCGACGTTGCCACTTCGTAATAAAATCAAACACAATCGGAATTCATAAAAAAAACAAAAACAAATGCGTCCTGTCTCAATTTCGACTTCATGTATTGATTTCGCGAGGCACCCTCTTTAGATTTCGTAAAAGCAGTCATGAAGATACGCGGCGATTCTGGATTAACTCAAAGGTTATTACATACGAAAAAAATTATATGACATTTGCATTCTGTCACAGCAGGGCCGGGTTGATAGAACATGAAATTTTTCACGCATGAGTTTTAATGTCAGACACATCACTCAATCTAGTGTCCTCTTCCATAATTTTAGGACCGAACAGTCAAATGCCATGGATTAATAAGCGACGCCACATTAATTCCGAATTTTGAAATGTCACGCCACCATTCATATTGATAAGATTCCTCCTTCCCTAAACGGTGCATCAGGGAGTCTGTGGAATGCATTAATAAGCACATTTTGATTGGAACCTGACGTTTGTATATGGAATTCATGTATATAATGAAAGTAGCCCGAAAACAAGGAGTAAACATATTTATTAATATCCGCTGATCAAGTCCTCCCTTTACAATACAAAGAGAATGTCATTCATGCTGACAAAACGACATTGAAATATTGCACCGTTTTACAAGAATGTATGTTCACATCTCTATCAATAATTATTATTATTATTATAAAAGTAGTTTAACCAAACCACTGAGCTGATTTTCAGCTTTCCTATGGCTGGCCCGAAGGATTAGATAAAAGGCCAGCTCTTAGGCCAGAGCTGAGACCAAGTTGGTCATTCAGCATAAATAAATACATTGCACCAAGGCAAATGCTTTCATACTGGAACACACACACAATAAATACATTTACTCATGTTCCCTTACATACATACTAAAACGGTATATTAAAATTTAGAATTAGTTTTAACTTTTTGAAATGTTTTAAAATTCACTAAAAACACTAATGTTTTATATTTTATCAATTAAATTGCAGTTCCTCAGAAAAGTAAAAATCGGAACTACCGAAAATTCTATCAATAATGACAGCAAGACGAACAGAAGACGGGGAATGACAGCAGCCTATTAGCGAACTTGAGGCAACATTGGGTGACGGCAGATCTTAGATGGGTGACCATTGGGATAGGCAGGAAAACCAACAGAGCCAGGAAGATACGATACCAGAGAGGACTGGAGGTCACAACTTCCTTAGCATTATTTCTGAAACAGTGGCCAAGAAGACGCTCAACTGCAAAGATGAAATCACACCCTTGAATGTCATGCAAAGATGAAGAAACCAGTCATGACGTCAATAATTCTCCTAGAAATAGAAAGCTCTGTCCCGCAATCAGACCAACTAAACTGAAGGCTGCTGGGGGTCCGATAGTTGTCAACACATTTCCCGGAAAGATCACCTGCTTACATTGCATATACTTCCCATTACTTTTCTGAAGGAAATTGAATATTTCTACGCACTAATGACGAGAGGAAAGCAGATGAAAATATAGATTTGGGTACCGTGGGCATATTGTCATTCTAAAGTATATGCTGCTGCATATTATCTGTTACTCGTTTTGTGTCGTCGGCGCTCAAAGTGAACACTTTTGGCCTGACAAATCACAGGTTAGTGTGACTCAAATCCCCTATGAGGAAGTTGGTCAATAATAATAATAATCCTAACCATGCAAGAAGTCAATTTTCTGCCAGTAAAATATACTATATGTAAACGTAATTAAAATTTGATGTCTGTGTATACATGTTTGCATTGAGTCTTGATATCACAGCCATACACTTCCTCATTATTTTAGCAGGAGGTTTCTCCCCCATCCCCCCCACCAACCCCTTGTAGCAAGGTCCCAAAGCCGCCATAATTTACAATCCCATCGTTAACGTATATTTGCTATCAATAGAATCCGAAAAGGAGCTTTCTCAAAAGATTAAGTGAATACTTTGAGGCAGCCTTACTTTCAAGCCCGCATCTCAGGGTATCTCTGCCTTTCAGTTCTCACAGGAGGTGGCAAGTATATATATATATATATATATAGTATATATATATATATATATATATATATATATATATATATAGTGAAGTATGCCTAAAGATACCAGAAGGTAGCAACGCTCTAATACTCCCTTCCCAAATAGTCTACCTCAAACGAGTAATCCTCTGCTGTGTCACCAAATCCACATTCCTTACTCCAACATTACCAATGCAGTTGCAGATGACCACCAAAATAATTTTAATCTATCAAATATATTTATTATTTTGTTCCATTTATTCCATCCTAATCTGGTTTTGTTTGTCTTTCCAAACTTGGTTTCTATTTACAAATATCTGCCAAATCAATACCGAAATATTTCTTAGCTGTTTTGTTAGAGGATAACCAACCTAGAAGTATTTGATGTACTAGTTTGTACAACCCCAGTTGCCTAGTTATTGATTACAGATTGTACGTCTTCCCCGTTTCTAAAATAAATGCTTCTAGTATTGTAAATCTTGTCCGTTAAGATACTGAGGAAAACTGACTTACTCAAATGTGAAAACCTTATTATTACTATTATTATTATTATTATTAGGCTAAACCAATTACATTATTTCAAACTTCAATCGAGTCTCAAAATTCCACGACGTCATGTTATGGGATTGCACTCAAAGCACTAAAGAACAGCTTTTATCGGGTTCTGTATAAATACCACCTGGGCTCCCACAGGGGGAAAAGATAAGTAACAAACCTCGCTGCCCTTCGCTGACTCCATGTTACTCAGGCTCTTCGGACTAATCACTTAGTGTGGTAATTGGTGCCCGCACCGTCTTCCTTGTACAATAGCTTATTTATGAAATAATATATCTCAATGAAAACGAAAAAATTAAAAGTGTGAATACCACTCTTGCTGAGCCATTTCTAAACTGTAAGGGCTTCAACATTCAGAGCGTATTTTTAAACGGCACTCGTGCATCTTATCCTTTCTGAAATAAACTTGATAATTCATTATAAATTAAGTGCTGATATTGAGCGAATCCAGTTTTAAAGAAGCCGCTCAACTTACAATCGGTAGAGCTTTCCATGTTATTCTGTGTTAACTGGTGCTTTAGAATTCCAAATATCTTTCAATATTCAAATGAAGTGGCCATAAGATAAATCTCAGGCCATTACGCATTTTACATTGTTACCTGCTGCAAGTGTGCAGTTTCCTTACAGTTTTCTTGCGTTAATTACGATGGATATCGATCATTTACAGAAATCGTGGGATCCTTCTAGAGACAATATATTATTTTACATCAAAACTAACATGAACGGCCGATACTTTTCATAGATTTTAATTTAAAAAAACGCAAGATAATAAATGCAAAACAATCGGTAGTTTTAATGATGTCGCATAAATAAAAGAACCATAATAAATCCAAACGCGATTATCGAAATGTAGCGACATTTAAAAATAATAATGATCACAAGAAGTATCAATTTACATGACAAGAAAAGAAAATAAAACAAAAGAGAAAAAAAACGAGACAGAATCTTCAGAGATATATGGAAAATTCTTAAAGACGTACAAGCACAACATTCTCTCTCTCTCTCTCTCTCTCTCTCTGTATGTATGTCCTTATATATATATATATATATATATATATATATATATATATATATATATATATATGTATATATATCTATTATATATAGTACACACACACATACACGAGGGGCAGGCAGGTATGTGTCAAACTGAAATAGCTCCCTTTTCTTTCGAAGAACTGAAAAGAGAGAGGCGAAGGCCCGGGATGTCTTGGCTGTCTGTAAGTCTTCCAAATAAAACAATGGTCGCATCAAAGAGCCCGTCAAGCTTCCCCACCAGAATGAGAATAAGCTCTAAATGTGGAATCTACATAAAGAATACTTATATTCATCAGCTTTTGTAGATAAATGAATACTGTGGGTGCAGAAGACATAGTACTAAATTTGTTCATACAGTGGTACGTACATGCATTTTGTAATTGAAAGTATTATATCTGTGTACAGATATGATCTATCTAGATATCTACATATACGTATGTATATATACATAATATACATATATATCTATATATGCGTATGTATATAAATATATATATATATATATATATATATATATATATATAAATATGTATTATGCATTAAGCCACAAATGTTCCTTTAATAGCCAATTCGTTCTACGGCGGAATTAATAGCTTAATAGCAACAAGAAAATTTCCATTCGGTTAACAGATAGGAACATACACTAATTCCGAGGTAGAGCGTATTGGATATTAGAAAGGACATTTGTAGCTTGATGCATATATAAGAATCACGGTGATGTGATAAAAATTCATATATATATATATATATATATATATATATATATATATATATATATATATATATATATCTTTCATTCTTTCAAAAATAGCAGGGTTTGCGGGTTGTGAACCAAATGCTCTAGACTTCTGATCATTCTCACATTATCGTCAAGGGGCGGTTATGTTGTCACTGTTAATTCCCTACACACAACTAAAATGAAAAAGATACTCCCTTTTTTCTTTATTCTTCTTCTTCCAGAGGTTCGTCCAACGTCTTAAGTGTGTGTGTGTGTGTGTGTGTGTGTGTGTGTGTGTGTGTGTGTGTGTGTGTGTGTGTGTCCAAATCAAAGTTCCATAATAGATCAAAACTTAGTCTTCTTGGGGACACGTTGCATGTACCCCAGTCTAATGTGGCCTTTTACAGTGTAACAATAACTTGTCTGTATATCGCTTACTAGTATCACCAAGGTAGCTAGTGGTCATTAATAAGTCGACTGGCCGTTTGCCTCGAGAGAACGAGAACCATACGCCACTTGAGGGTCATTTTCCTCTCACCAAGGGGTACACAACCCTCCTCCACTAGGTAAGGCTCTATTCGCCTTTGGATACGGGCCCTCAGTATTCCAGGCTGTTACTCGGTATTCCAGGCCGTTACTCAGTATTCCAGGGCGTTTGCACTTCCTAAAGTGGCAGCGTCAATGCAAATTTTTGGCACCACCGCGATAGCAACACTTTTAAATGTTTGATCTGACTGACTATATTTTGTGTATGAATTTGACGATGATACATATTTATGCTGAACTGGATTTTGCAGCAGAAGCAGAAGCTCCCGACACAGGCAAATCCGTGAGCCAAAGTCGCAAAGAGATACACTAACTTCCCGAGGACACATCAGCACCGAACGAAATTACAACCAGAGGTTCCCTTTTTCCCTTTAAAAAGAAGCCCCCCCCCAATCCCCCCGCATTTTTGTAACAAAGTGAGTTACTCTTAAAAATCTAACACATCCTAAAAGGACCCCCATTGGAAGAGTCCCTCCCAAAAATACAAACATGAAAGGGAGGGCGGCCTGTGAAAGCAGGGAAACACAATGGAGCAGACAAAACGTAAAAGAAGGACTCTAATACCTCACAGAATAGGCTATCTTTTCATGTGCCACGATCAGAAAGGCGTACTACACTGCTCCGCGTACAATCACACACACACACACACACACGCTCTGGTACACTCACCTACATACGCATGTAACGTACATCGGCGTTTATTCTGCCCTCTCTCTCTCTCTTTCTCTCTCTCTCTTTCTCTCCTTCTCCCTCATTTCACATTTTCCTTTTTCCATTTCTTCTCTCCTGACTTTGAACTTTCATTTGTCCTTAGTTCCTCCTGCTTCCCCTCCCCGCTTATCATTGTGTTCCACGGAGCCTTTTCCACCGATTACCCGAGAGAAGAATATCTCTAAGGGTTCCTTTCATCCGTCGCCGACTAACTGCCCATTTCTAAAGAGATGTACAATAGCTACAGTCTATATACGATAAAAGGCATATGACTCATCTCCCGTAGTATATACGTGCTTTGCTCCAAAATGCGACGCTCCTGTTCGTAAACAGCTTCTGTTATAAGCTGCGCTCGGAAAGGAATGAAAACGAGTCAGTCTGTCACGTGAACGCTCATCGGTGCTTTGATAAACCACGGCTTCTTAAGTTTGAAAATTGCCCGACTCAGATTTGCATTTGTTCTGTTTTGTAACGTTGTAGTTGTTGCTATTGCAGTTTGTTGTTCGATGCCTTGTCCGCGTCGGAGTCGGCTTCTGCTTTTGGCGGTCTTTAGCAATATCTGTCACGCGCATTCATGTCTGCAAGTGAGAAGAGAAGGACTCGCATTTCTTCGACCCTTACCTCTTCGTCAATCGCTGTTTTTGGTTATTTCATACGGTTCAAGCTCCCGTTCAACATACAGATTTTCGGTAACATCATTTATTCTATCGGTTTGTTTGTTTGTTTGTGTGGTGTTTATACGTTGCATGGAACCATTGGTTATTCAGCAACGGACCAAAGGCTTTACGTGACTTCCGAACCACGTCGAGAGTGAACTTCTATCGGTATTCTGCTAATACCCATTTTCATAGCACCAGCCGGAACCAACTGTGGACTATTTCTTCGGGTCTTCAGACACCAAGGCATCTTTCTCTTCGCTCTTCCCACCTTTCCAACTCCTTCCCTTTCCTTCTATTCTCAGGAATCGAAGTCATGATCCCTAACCCGTGAAAAGTCTAATCCAGGTTGCGCATATAATAAAAAATCAAGTGCTCTCTCTCTCTCTCTCTCTCTCTCTCTCTCTCTCTTTCTCTCTCTCTCTCTCTCATTGACTGTGCATGATAAATTCGTTCATTTATCATATTCCATTTTCCTACACCTACGTCATCAAACTTCTTGTTCTTTTCTGTGTAAGTATACATACACAAAAGGCCAAAAATCAGTCAACAAAATCATTGTTAGTTCATTTATCATATTACAGTTCTCCCGCACCTACTCATTAAACTACTTGTTCTTTCTTGTGCAGGTATACATACACAAAAGCCCAAAACTCAGTAAACAAAACCATTGTTAGTCTGAGTGTGTTTCAAAACACAGGGGGTTGAGGGTAAACGTAACCCCGGAGTAAATGGAAACTGAAGACGAAGTGTAATGATTATGAAAAAAGCATCGTATCAAAATGAGGCCGTTGATGTACTTGGACTTTCGGGAGTAAACAAAACGATGATGGGAAGGTGGTGGAAGGGACGAGCCCTGAAGGGGAGTAGTCCATCACCTCATTCCTAAAGGTTCTTCGCAGCGTGCCGGACTTGGAATTCAGGTACGCCGCCGGCATTCCTGAAGGTTCTTCGCAGTGCACCAGACTTGGAATTCAGGTACACCGCCAGCATTCATAAAGGTTGTTCGCAGCACGCCAGACTTGGAATTCAGGTACACTGCCGGCATTCTTGAAGGTGCTTCGAAGCACGCCAGACTTGGAATTCAGGTACACCGTAGGCATTCCTAAAGGTTCTTCGCAGCATGCCGGACTTGGAATTCAGGTACACCGCCAGCATTCCTGAAGGTTCTCCGCACCACTCCAGACTTGGAATTCAAGTACACCGCCAGCATTCCTGAAGGTTCTCCGCAGCACGCCAGACTTGGAATTCAGGTACACCACCGGCATTCCTGAAGGTTCTTGCCAGCATTTCTGAAGGTTCTCAGGTACACCGTCGGCATTCCTAAAGGTTCTTTGTAGCGTGCCAGACTTGGAATTCAGGTACACCGCCAGCATTCCTGAAGGTTCTTCGCAGCACGCCAGACTTGGAAATTCAGGTACACCGCCAGCATTCCTGAAGGTTCTTCGCAGCACGCCAGACTTGGAATTCAGGTACACTGTCGGCATTCCTGAAGGTTCTTCGCAGCACGCCAGACTTGGAATTCAGGTACACCGTAGGCATTCCTGAAGGTTCTTCGCAGCACGCCAGACTTGGAATTCAGGTACACTGTCGGCATTCCTGAAGGTTCTTCGCAGCACGCCAGACTTGGAATTCAGGTACACCGCCGTCATTCCTAAAGGTTCTTTGCAGCGTGCCAGAATTGGAATTCAGGTACACTGTCGGCATTCCTGAAGGTTCTTCGCAGCGTGCCAGACTTGGAATTCAGGTACACCGCACGCATTCCTAAAGGTTCTTCGCAGCACACCAGACTTGGAATTCAAGTACACCGTCGGCATTCCTGAAGGTTCTTCGCAGCACGCCAGACTTGGAATTCAGGTACACCGCCAGCATTCCTTAATGTTCTTCGCAGCACACCAGACTTGGAATTCAAGACACCGTCGGCATTCCTGAAGGTTCTTCGCAGCGTGCCAGACTTGGAATTCAAGTACACCGCCAGCATTCCTTAATGTTCTTCGCAGCACGCCAGACTTGGAATTCAGGTACACCGCCAGCATTCCTGAAGGTTCGTCGCAGCACGCCAGACTTGGAATTCAGGTACATCGCCAGCATTCCTTAATGTTCTTCGCAGCACGCCAGACTTGGAATTCAGGTACACCGCCGTCATTCCTGAAGGTTCTTCGCAGCACGCCAGACTTGGAATTCAGGTACACCGCCAGCATTCCTTAATGTTCTTCGCAGCGTGCCAGACTTGGAATTCAGGTACACCGCACGCATTCCTAAAGGTTCCTTCGCAAAGCACACAGACTTGGACATTTCAAGTTACACGCGTCGGCATTCTGAAGGTTCTTCGCAGGCACGCCAGACCTTGGAATTGCCAGAAAGTCAAACCGCCAGCATTCCTTAATGTTCTTCGCACGTGCCAGACTTGGAATTCGGTACAGCAAACTCATTCCTAAGTTCTTCGCAGCACACCGACTTTGGAATTCTACAAAACACCGCGGCATTCCTGAAGGTTCTTCGCAGCACGCCAGACTTGGAATTCGGTACAACCGCCAGCTTCTTAATGTTTCTTTCGCAGCGTGCCGCTTGGAATTCAGGTACACCATCGGCTTTCCTGAAGGTTCTTTGCAGCACGCCAGACTTGGAATTCAAGCTCCTAAAGAATATGGTGCTTTTAAGAAAGAAAGAAATAGGTATATTGAAGAAGGATAAGTCTTTTTAGGATGTACTTCTCTCTGCAAGTCCTTCATCTCTGTAACCTCTCGCGCTTGGGCTCGATTCCGGCCACGAAAGCTGAAAATATTTTCGTGTACTCCGATTTTGAATACACGGCTTCCAGCGGTAAAGCATAAACATACGAAAAATGAGCTGTTAAGACTGTAGCTATCTACATGCACACATACTTATTTACTTATTTATACATACATATATATAAAATATGTATACATACATACATACATATATATATATTATATATATATATATATATATATATATATATATATATATATATATATATATATATATATATATATACTATACATACATGTATATATATATATATATATATATATATATATATATATATATATATATATATATATATTGCTTTCGGTTTTCTGTGCAGTCTCTATGTAACAAATGGTACATCAGCCTTTGCAGGCAATAAAGTCAAGTGTTGATAATGGATGATAATAACAAAATGACGAAAATATGGCATAATTCGAGTAATCGAAAGGTAGGTTGCTGGCTGCGTTGCATAGAAAAGAGCTTTGCAACATATAAAGGAGACACGAAGATGCGATGAAAATTAATTGAAGTTATATCTGTTACTCGATGCTGTGGAAGTTTGTGGCCCCAGCGTTTAATCACTCATTCTGCCAGTAAAATGAATGTGGCAGTGAATGCTGTCTTTGTTTTTTAAAGCCACCCGTAACTCGAATTATACCTTCCTAATTCAATTTAATATTAGAAAGATTACATATTTTGCATTACGAATAAACCAAAAATCTACAGCGCTCAGTGTTTCCATAATAACAGAGAATAAATATCGAAAAAAACAAACTAAAAGGGCGACGCCGAAACACCTCCTACGAGAAGAAAAAGGGGTGCAAATAATATCATTGCGAATGGACGTATAAAAACAATCATCACGTTACGCTCCGAACAAATATTTGCTCAACGCTCTTGATGTTTACCCCATAAAAGTACGGTCAGCAGCATGAGGCTGGAACGGTGCCAGATGCGAGAGAGCAAGGAACGCTCGGGGCCGAATAGATGAACACAGTGTTAGTGGCGCTGCGATGGGGGGGAGAGACAATAGATGGGAGTAGATATCGCTCGTGATGCTGCTGTCCAACAAGGCCGTGGTTAACGTCATTCTGAAATCCTACGCACCACATATGTACATACCTGCAAAGGCCACACGCCGCCAGACCCGTTTTGTAGACTCGCTTTCCAGAAAACGGTGCTTCCGTGTTTAAAAGGGCACTGAGGTCGTGGCAGGAGTCAAGGTGATTTTCTGTTTATTAAATCGCACGAAGTGAACCCAGAGGCGATAAATGACGAAGCGATCATACGTTATTTTATCCACTAAAGGACGGGGATTGCATCAAAATGAAATGAAAAAAAAAAAGAAGAAACAGCATATCTGGTCCACCGTTACTTTGATAAAGATGTGAAAGAAAAACAAAAGTAGAAAAGATGATCAACTTGATTGTACCTGCCCTGGCAGATTACACTTTTTGCATAGATATTAAACTTTCGGGCCGGGGGGGCGGGTATATTATACCCGGTACCCTCCTGTTTCCAAAAGTAATTACCGAGTGAATTAGGAAAGGCTGTCACCCAGATGAAGCTAACCGAAACGGAAAAGGTTTAATTCCAAAGCCTGGCAATACATGGGATGAAACTGTTAGAGAGACTGATCTCTATCTAAATTATAAGTCTGTTGACAGCCTCGAACATTCTTACAGAACTGTCAGTTTTTGACAGCATTTATAAACTTCTCACGGTCAATCAAAGATAGAATAAGGTCCAACCAGCAAAAAGGTCACAATGACGTGACAGTCAGACATTCTGTTGAGTTTATGGAAAATCTTTACCTGATGAATAATGTTACTCGTAAGAGCTACAATTCCGTGAACACTGTAAATGTTGCTGCGAATTGAGTAGCTGATATCTAGTAACGACTTAACGATTTGCAGTCTTTGTATCCTTCAGCCCAGCGTCAGGCAATGTCTAGTTTCACCCTGTAAATGGAAACCTGCACGATTGTACGGTGTAGTAGTAAGCTTGTGAAATTTCTCCTTTTGAAGAGTGACTGAAGTCTTGATAACAGTGGCACTGACTGCTGTCTGCATTGTCACTTATGCCTTTTGCTCACAGGAGGAACAAAACCTATTAAACCCTAATCTTACTCAGTTCTTTCGTTTCATTTCAGTTCCAAACTGAAAACACTAAAGAGATACAAGATCGTTATTTTGGTTTTTAGTGACGATGATAAAGTTATCAATGAACCTTTTGAAAGCAGATTATTCTGTCTAAGATCATCTGTGAGGCTCCCTGCTCTCCAGAAGATGAGTAGCAAGTAAGACCTCCGAGTATATGATGATAACCATAACTTCTTATTTAAAAGCCTATTGACCAGTACTTAAGACTGGTGGCGAGCTCTTTGGAAATCAGCAGCTGCCAAAATAATACCAAAACTGAGTAAGAATTTGCATAAAAGTACTGACTTCCATAGGAATCCATGGAGGCTTGGCCAACAGAGTTAGCAAGGGCTGCCCTTCCATTCCTCCAGTGGTGGAACGCCCAAAATCAGCAGCCAGTCAAACAAGTGGATGGTATTCATGACATGGTTTTGGATGGCATGTTTGAGAGC
>NC_061102.1:51589179-51626679 GCF_015104395.2 Macrobrachium nipponense | reverse complement strand
TTTAGGGGAAATATTTTACTCGTCTATTTCAAATCACTGGTTGCGTAAAGTTGATGCAGCAGATGTACACACAAGTTTACATGTAACAAATGCCATGACGTCATATATTTTTTTTAACACTCATTAAACTGTGTTGTTTTATACATACATACATACATTCATACATACATACATACACACACACACACACACACACACACACATATATATATATATATATATATATATGTATATATGTGTGTGTGTCTGTGTGTGTGTGCACGCGCGCATGCGTCATGCTACAACAGTTACTGTCCTTCAATATCCAATTCGCTCTACCTCGGAATTAATGTATTTTCATACGTGTTAACCGAAGGAGAAAGTAGTGATAATAATTTTTTCCTCTCGTGGATTCGAACCAGCGCACAGAGGAGAAATCAGGACTTCAGTGACGTCATTGGCCGAGTCGGTAAAGACGTCACTGAAGTCCTGATTTCTCCTTTGTGCGCTGGTTCGAGTCCACGGAGGACGAAATTATTATCAAGTTAAAGAATTCCCCTTCAATTAACATGTACGAAATTATCTTACTTCCGAGGTAGAGGGAATTGGATATTAAAGGACATTTTTAGCTTAATGCATGTATATGAATCACGGTGATGTGATAAAAATTCATATATATATATATATATATATATATATATATATATATATATATATATATATATATATGAGAGAGAGAGAGAGAGAGAGAGAGAGAGAGAGGTACATAATTATAAAAATATATATATATATATATATATATATATATATAATATATATATACACACTCTTATACACACGCTGTTACACAACAGAGCCGGAAAATGAAAACGTACAACTTCAATAAAAAAGATAACAATCAAATAATCAGGCAATGACGTCTTCTAGTAATCGTCTCGACATCTTCCCGTTGCAAGATATTAAAAATCTGTCATCTTCATTACCATTAAATAAGTAGGCAGTATATCTAAACAGAAAAAAAAAATGTGGAAAAAAAAACTCATCAAATGAGCAGCAATAATTTTTTTTTCTTTCGCTAATCAGACGGTTACCATGGTAACGCAAAGAAAATTGACCGCGGTGCACCGTTCGTTGAGGACGGCGAACGGAGCCTAATTTACAATTAAAGGCAATAAAACTGGGAGAAAAAGAATGAAAGGAAGTTCGTTTGTTAAGGTGCCGTTGGCGTGATCAAGACCTCACTCTACAAGTCTCCTTCAAAGCCGAGTAATTATCACAAACTTTTCGAGGATTAAAATTCATCCGAGGGCTTGCTAGAGAGAGAGAGAGAGAGAGAGAGAGAGAGAGAGAGAGAGAGAGAGAGAGAGAGAGAGAGGGGGCGGGGATAGGGGAGAAAGGGAAATACTGTACAGAGAAGGAGGAGAAATATAATCCTTGGAAGAGGAGAGCGAATAAAAGAAAAGGCGAAACACGCTCGTTAATGAGACAATGAATTAGGAATTCATCTAAGAAGACGAGGGTTGTCAAGATTCGGAAAAAATGTTAACATATATGCATATAAGCACGCACGCTTATGTGTATATAGCTACATACATGCTTATATTAGGTGTGTATGCATATATATATATATATATATATATATATATATATATATATATATATATATATAATACACATATATATATATATATATGTATTTACTTTGTTTTTGTTTGTATGTGTGTATTACTTTGTTTTTTCTTTGTGTGTTTTTACGCTGCATGGAACTTGTGGTTATTCAGCAACGGGACCAACGGCTTTACGTGACTTCCGAACGTCGAGAGTGAACTTTTATCACCAGAAATACACCTCTCTCACACTTCAATGGAATGCCCGAGAAAGTACAAATAAGTAAAACCGAAATTTATCCGATAGGGAGCTTCAAAACTATAGTGCGGGGTCATACACATAAATATAATCAAATTAACAAACATTTAACATAAAGCATGACGGAAGGTAAGCTAATAAAATTTCCCTAGGAAAGGCTTTAGAACATCACTGCAAGTCTGCACACATACCAACAGCATGGAAGTTGTAAAAAAAAAAAACAGACAGACAGACGCGCACACACAAAAAAAAAAACAGAATCCTTGGCTACAAAATCATAGTCAGTTATTAGTGTTAGCTAGAAGATTCGGGCACTGGAATCATAATTCTCAAGTATGGAAACGTTGATGACACCACTTTATTACACTGAATTTGAGAGAAAGATTAGACTTGACCTAATACACGACCATGAAAAGGTCACATTACAAGAAAAGTCCCAATGTTCTGATAAAAAAAGACGCGCGTCAACAGGGAAATAAAGACCCCACAAGTAACAAATGCATAAAGGCATAAAACTGAAGACACCAAAATTGATCAAACCTTTTGGGAGAGAGAGGGGGGGGGGGGTCAATTATAAGATTATCAAACCTTTTGGGAGAGAGAGAGAGAGAGAGAGAGAGAGCGTCAATTATAAGATTTTCACCTGACGGGTGCAATCTGGCCAAAGTATTGGTAAAATTTCATGTAAGCTTATGCTATTTCAGAGTTGAATTTATAACAATGAATAACGAGGACAATTAGGAGTATAGAGAAGGAAGAGAAGTAGAAGAAAGTGTGTACTATTTAATTTCGCCTTCATCAAAAGCTAACAGGCTTCGTGTCACGTGAAAAATGACAGGTAGGGATAAAACCGAAGAGATAATGGCAGTCAAATTAAAGCAATGGATACTGTTACCGCGAGGATATAAATTTCAACTTCTGGACAGGATATTGCTTCTATTCATTTCTGCCGTACATCACTGGACTAACAACACACACACCCCCTTCTCTCTCTCTATCTCTCTCTCTCTCTACCCTTTTGATAGGTGCTCCCAAACAGAAAGTCCAAGATTGTTTATACAAATTTTTAGGAATGAGGTTGCAACCCTAAGTGTTTTCTTGACCCCAGCAGAAGATAGAACCCGTTAACAGCCTGCTGGGTTGGTGGGCAATAAGGCAAGAAGCAATGAAGCAATCCATGGCCATATAAAATGGGAGCCAAGACCTACACCACTCAGACAATGGTAAAGCTTCAGCAGTTGGGTCGTCACACGTGTGTGTGTGCGTGTGTGTGTCGTGTGATGGAAAGCTTCAACCGTTGAATATTAAGTTAAGTATATCTTAGTTTTACCAAACCACTCAGCTGATTAACAACTCTCCTAGGGCTGGCCCGAAGGATTAGATATTTTATGAGACTAGGAACCAATTGGTTACCTAGCAACGGGACCTACAGCTTATTGTGGTATCCGAACCACATTTTATCGAGGAATGAATTTCTATCACCAGAAATAAATTCCTCTGGTTCCGCGTTGGACCAGCCGAGAACCGATTAGTATTAAAATGTACAAATGTCCGAGTTGGCTCACAGGTTTGAGAACTATTCAAAGGGACGTCGCTTTTAAAATCAGCAAGGTAAATCCTCTTCACTGTAGAGGCAGGTCCGTCCCAGGAATGTGGGAGAACAATGAACTTAGGTTAGGCCTTTAAATACTCCTTAATTATGGGCATGATAGTAGAACATTTCTGCCTGATATCACTAACCTATAGACATGAGATATTTTAAAAACTGAATGTTATGAGCTACGTTTTATCATGACGAGAGGAAGACCATCACATAATTATGTAAGTACGGATATTTATGACTGCACATTAGCACTGGTGATACTTTATGTTTGCAAAACAAAGGTCAAACGATCAATTATTTCAAAGCTAATATGATGCCAGCAAGGAGTAGCGTTGGATACATAAATTTGACTATATAGTTTATATCATACTGGTTCGATATCCTCTGCCAAACACCTCGATTAACCAAGATGATGGGTGGGAAGATAGTTATTCTCTTATTTTGGAATTTTTTATACAAAAATTGGTACGGGATTACCTTCCTTTCCATATGAATGGCCCTCTCTTTTTCTTCCTACAGGGCTATCTTTGTCTTTTCTTAGACAGCTACAAACGCTTCCCCTCACAAAGCAACCTTTGATTCTTTGCTTTTTCCAAGAAAGATTCTCATACTTTCTCTGAGGGTTTTACGGTCCTCTGACAGTTTCCCCTGCATTTACTCAATGGGATTCTTCAGTACTTTCAGGGATGTTTACTCTACCCGTATTGATGCAGTCACTACTTTCCTATGGAATGATTCTTTCAGTGACATATACGTACAAGCCTACGTTTTCCCTCGGAACTGTTTCTTCAGTTCTTATAGGTGATCTATCGTAAAGGTTCTTTGAGAACTGTCCTAGTTTACCTTACGATTGGTGCAGTTTCTTCTCATCACATCGGTACTTTTTTGGTGTTCGAAGACTGCACCTACGTTTCTTATGGAGGCACTCTTCAAAGGGATGTCATTATGTCACTTCGTACAAATACGTTGCCTCCATTAAGAGACTCATTCTGGTTTCCTGCCAGGAGGTTGCTTTTCATTCCTTCGATGAGGCCACACTTGCTTAGCCATTGAGGGTGGACATTCTCTCCATACTGAGGCTGCCTTGACGTCCCATCATCGCAGGGTATTCCTTACTTACACCCTGATGGGTACGTCCTTGATCCTGGCAGAATGTTGTTGTCCCCTCATTCCTCCCGAAGGATAATCTTGCAAAGCCTCAGAGGACAGACAGTCTTTTCCCTGGTCTTCCCTCTGAATGATCCCCTTGGGAGGTCGATCTGCTTCCCCTCAGAAGGCTGCCTTTGATTCCCCTTTTCCGTCCCTCAAGTGAGCCACTCTCTTTGCAAAGGTCGGAAGGAGAAGAAGAAGAATAGGCGAATGGAAATCCGAGGGAAATCTGGCCGCTTCCCTTCCCTTCCCTCACCCACAAGGAGAACGAACAATCGAAGGATTTCAACTCACAATATCCTGCAACGGAGAGTAATCACATCAGAGGTTCCGGCGAACACAATGCTATTTGTAAATGTTCATATTCAAGCATTCAAACCTCGGACGGCGAGTTATTCAAACGCTGGAGGATTTGCGTTTAAACCCTCCAATTATGCTTCGCCGAACAATGAACAATAAACGTCAGTTAATGATGTTCGGTAAATATTTATCTTTGAAAATTCAGACATCGAGGGGGGACTGGGGTCTGGATGGGGGGTCGGTTAGGCGGGAGGGCCCCGCCCCTATGAGCACGAGGTTGGGGATGGTGATGGGAAACATGGGGAAAGGGGGGGGTGGGGGGGGGGGAGGGGATGGATGGTGAGCGAGGACCCCCGTCCCCCTTTTTTTTATTTCGTTCTGGTTTTTTGTCCATATTTCGAATGCTAATTAGCGAGAGTTCAGGTGCACGTGAATAATGTCAAAATGTAGTAGGTGTCTCGGTAATCTGTCATTATTTGAGATTAAAAAGCTCTCCCGGGGAAGGTCGTCGAGTTAAAATTCATCGGTGAAAACTAATAATTTAATTAGAGTCCAGATGGACAAGACGAACTGAATGACGATAAAAGTAAAAGAACAAAGCAATGGTTCAAATAGAAGTAGAAACTATATATTTAATTTTATTTGCAATATAACGAAAATAAAACTTCATCAATTGTAATGTCATCAACACAGTGCTATGGTATTTATATATATAGCCTACACACACAATAATATAAATATATATATATATATATATATATATATATATATATATATATTATATATATATATATATGTATATATCGAGCTACAATGTCCTTTAATAATTCTAATTCGCCTTACTCGGGAATTTATATATCATAAATGCTTACCGGAGGGGAATTTTTTCTCGATTTATAGACTTGCCTGGACCAGGCGCGAACCCATGGTTCCTTTCAAATCCAGGAACGTCAGTGAAGCTTTTACCTACTACACCACAGCGAGAGGCTAAAAGCTTCACTGACGTTCCTGGATTTGAAAGGATCCATGGGTTCGCGGCCCTGGTCCAGGCAAGTCTATTATCGAGAAAAAATTCCCCTTCGGTTAACCATATATGAAAATATATTAATTCCGAGGTAGAGCGAATTAGATATTAAAGGACATTGTAGCTCGATATATGTAATAGAATCACGGAAATGTGATATGACTTTTTACATATATATATATATATATATAATATATATATATATATATATATATATATATATATATATAATGACCATCTTTGCTCTGTGGTTTCAACCGCACACAAAACAGCAATAGACCAGAGTTCAGAAACCATAACGTCAACCTCCAGAGTGCAGTATGTACGTGGTGGTTATCCGACTGTGGTGGATCACAGTCAAGATATAAATGAGCCGGGAGCCTACTAGCTGAGCTCAAAATAATTGACGAATAACAGTAAGATCGACACACTTTTAGGATAGCCAATGAAGCCAAGCTATCCTGAGAAGAAGAAGGCATAGTGTGTTTAAATCTTCAAATAATAATAAAAAATCTACTATAGCTCAAGAATGTCTTACTTCTGAGCAGCAATATAACTAACAGCAACTGTCCGGCCAGGAATCGAACTGGGCATTTGATTTAAACACAAGGATCAATCATCATCTTAGACCAAGTGGATATCAGGAGTGATGGGTAAGCGTTGAGGTAAAAAAAGTAAAAGTTGGATGAAATGATTGAACGATTTGTTTTGGGATGGCTGCCCCCCATGTGGAAACAATGGAGAACACTTCGCTTTGTGCAAGTTCCTCATTGGACGAGGGAGTAACATGTTCACTTACTGATTCAGTGGTCACGAGTTCGATTCCCCGGTCTGCCAATGTGGAATCAAGAGGAATTTATTTCTGGTGATTAGAAATTCACTTCTCGATATAATGCGGTTCGGATCCCACAATAAGCTGTAGGTCCCGTTGCTAAGTAGCCTGTTGGTTCCTAGCCATGTTAATAAAAATCTAATCCTTCAGGTCAGCCCTAGGAGAGCTATTAATCAGCACAATGGTCTGGTTAAACTAAGATATACTTAGCTTTTTTTAACGGACTTTGCGCAAAGCGTGCTACAATCCGAAGAGTTATGAACTGAATATAAAACTTAGGCCAAAGGCCAAGCACTGGGACCCATGAGGTCACTCAGCGCTGAGATGGAAATTGACAGTAAAAGGTTTGAAAGGTGTAACAGGAGGGAAACCTCAAAGCAGTTGCACTAAGAATCAAGTGTTAGGAGAGGGATGAAAGTCAGATGGAAGAAAGAGAATATGAAAAGGAGGTCAAATAAAAGAAACGAAAGTGGTTGCAGCTAGGGACCGAAGGCACGCTGCAACAACCTTAAGTAATGCCTACAGTGCAGGAAGCCTTCAAATGGGCATGAAATAGGGCATGAAAAGAAGGGTTTGAAGATCCAAAATATCACGTGAGGGTTTCCCAGCCAAAGACGAATGGTCAGTGTGTAGGAGTATTCGAAACACTGCTGATGAGTCGTCACTGTACATGCATGAAGACCTTGACATTGCGGAAGTTTTCTGAATAGGGCACCCATCCGCGTATCAAGTCAAACTATGGATGTGGCAATAAGCAGCGTGCTGCAAACTATGGGTAATTTGACTATTGTTAACACAAAGACTCTTGTTCTTCTCTTAGTTAACGCAGAGGGGCACCCTTTGTTACGATTGTTTGTTGTAACAATTCATGTTACTATTCATATATATATATATATATATATATATATATATATATATATATATATATATATATATATATATATATATATATATATATATATATATATATATATATATATATATATACATCTATGATGAGACCCAGTTATGCAATCACACCAGACAATAAAACAGGATGCCCATCTAAGTGAATTGAGAGAGGAACAAAAGTTTCCGTCATCAACAATCGTAACCATTGTCCGTAGAGTATTTCTGTGAAGGGCAGCGAATGACTAGATGTAATACAAGATCTATTGATGTATTTCTGTTTGGACCTTTAACTAAATGTCTATATATATAGATATATATATATATAATATAATATATATATATATATATATATACTTATTTTTTATATATATATATTACTATATATATATTATATATATATCTTAAACGAGTTTTCAGAACCAAATGATACTCGTTTAGACAAATTAAAGAAACTGCCTACCCTCGATCTGTGGCTGAAACTGAAATGGAAGACTAGGCTAATAAGCTCTCGTAAATACAAAATATACTTTTTATTTCCCAAATTAGCTAACATTAAAGTGGAACAAAATGAATACATTAAAGTGGAAATAAATGAATAAAGTCTGACCCCCAAAAAAACCGTAAACTGTCATTTTCCTCTCCTGAACCAGGTTTAAATAAGTACCCCCTTAAATCTCACTATGTCTGATTAACTACACCATTTTTGATAGTCAATTAAGTCTTAGAGAACCCATTCTCTTATATGGCGACTTTGAACCCATCTGAAATAAAGAGACCATACTTATTACAACACTCCACGAGAAAGTTAATCAAAATGAATGTGTACACACCACACTTCTCTTTCTCTTTTCACTTCAAAGGTTAACTTTTTCAAAGTTATATCTTACGTTATCTTATTCGATGGGCGTTCTCAAACCTCTTCCAGGTGTGTTCTGCACACTGATACAAGCAATCAAAGAGTGTCCTCTCTTCTTTTCATTACCTATCATCAAGCCCATATATCATACGCTACAAACACACATGCAGACACGCCCTGCGGGGCGCCTAGTAGCGATGGGTGCCGCATGTCTGAAGCATGTGATTCCTGAGGTGATGCCAACCTCAGATTGCATTGGTCACCATTCCTGGCTGTTTTTCATTTCAACATTCTTCAACGAGCCTAGCGCTTGTCACTATGCGCCCTGTCTCTAACTGTGAAAAGCTGAGATTAACAATTCATTACCACACCCTTTTTAATATATATATATATAATATATATATATATATATATATATATATAAATAATAATACTATATATACATACAAGTATATCATACATATATATATACACATATATATTTTATATGTATATATATACATACATATATGTGGTATATATATACTATATATACATAAATGCATGTGTATATATACAATATATATACATAAATTATATATATGATATTATGTATATATACACATATTGCATGTATATATAGTATATACACACACACATATATGTATATATATATATATATATATATATATATATATAGTATATATATATATATATATAAAACATGTCTCAACTTTTTCCCATGCTTTGGCCTTTTCAGAGAGAGAGAGAGAGAGAGAGAGAGAGAGAGAGAGAGAGAGAGAGAGAGAGAGAGAGAGAGAGACCATGACTGGTGGTTCAATTCAAACATAACAAAACAAAAAAATGAGAGAGATAACTTAATTTTTGTCCTATTCTTCACTGTGCATTTCATTTCTCTGCTATTTTTTCCGGACTTATTCTAAAGTACATTTACGTGGGGGCATGAGCGGAGTCAAACAGCGACTCACAATACTTGTGTTTGCGAACCGACTACATTTGCATATGTGCCTTTGCTTGCAGTCAACTGAGCGGCAAAGAAAGACACATTGCGTGCCCTTTCATTCCAGAAGAAAGACAAATCTTTTACCAGGAAGTGATAGTGAGCCGGTTTTACCGATTAAATCTTATTTCCTTTGGTAATAAAGCCAATTGTTGTCTTTAGTTACCTTTATATATATATATATTTTGTATGTTTCTAACGGTTTTTTCTTCATTCCTCTTGTTTCTTCAGCTACACCAATAGAAGAATTTTTGCTCTACCAGTGCAACTGACTTGTAAACTCGAATAAACCAAGTACACCAATAAACAATTGGTGATTTACGTTATTTCCCGTTTTGTTCATGTCCGAAGATAAGCTTTTTGTTCAAGCTAAGGCCCTGAAACTTTGAAGAGACTGGAGTGGTCATGGAATGTCCCATGAAAGAAATAAACTCAGTGGTCATAATGTCCCAAAGGGAGAAATAAACCGAGTTGCTATTTTATTGACAAATAATGGTTGGGAAAAATACACAAAGCATTCGACATATTTCACAATGATAATGAAAGGAGCTCACGCACGTTTCACACTTGCTAATGAAAGAGAACGAGGGAAAATTTTTGAAATACTATATATTTTTGGGGGTCATGAAGTTGTGTCGTGACAATAAATATCCAGCTTGCAAAGATAAAAAAAAGCTTGTGAAAAAAAATACACACACACAAGAGCACAATACTATGTTTGTTTTCTTCGGGATAGTAATCACTGGGCCGATTACATGAACCTGCATGAAGCTTCTTAGACTTTTTGCTAATGTGGAGGACGACGGAGATGGCAACCACAGATGGCATTTATTTCTATCCCAGAGAAACAGTACAAAAGGTGACGCGAAGGGGAATGAATTCCCCGTCTACTACCTTCAAGAAAGGATGAATATTGGTGTCACGCAAAACCACATTGAAAAAAGCTGTAATTGGTTTAGAAAAATAAGTACCAATAAATAAATGTGCGAGTACTCACCACAGTAACGTTTCGTAATCGATGAACTGAACATTGTCACAGATAGAAGAGATGATGGCCTGTCGGAAGGCGCCAGAGGTTTAAGAGATCAAAACCTCTCTGCAAAGAGATAGCCCGGGTTATCATACAATGAAAAATAATAATGACTGAAGCGGATTTCAAGGGAAAACAGAAAAGGTTACATGTCTTTGACAAAAGACGTATTTTCCATTGAATATCAGACCCAGGGTTCGGCTCAAATTGCTCAATGGCTCACGACAGAACCAAAATGAACCCCATAAAATTAGAGTTAAACTAATAAAAACACTCATAATAACAGCTGCATAGTAAAGAAACAACAGAACATTATGCAATAAAATGAATAACAGCAGTATTTACGTCGTTTACAACAATTAAAAGGATGAATCAATCTTGCCACATAACGTTAGAAAAAGTATGCATCAGCAAAAGGCCAAAACTGGTAAAAACTGGTAAAAGACGACCTAAACATACAAGGGAGATGTTTATCGATAACACTCACATAACGAATTTCAATAATCGGAAATAAGGAAGAGAAAAGAAAGAAAGAAAGAAAGCTTTAGAACTCGCGCGATGTTCACCATTTAGGTCATATGAAATGTTGCTGTCGGTAATTCCTTGTCATTAAAATGCAAGGGCCTTATAAACTTCCTTAACTGCACCGTTGGAAACGGATATTAAACAACTTAACATGGCTCTGGTTTACGCAGACAAATATCCCATAAATTCCGCTCGTAGTCTCTCTCTCTCTCTCTCTCTCTCTCTCTCTCTCTCTCTCTCTCTCTCTCTCTCTCTCTCGCTTTGCATAACTGTAGCCTTCTTGTTTACTGTATATACAAGTAAATGACCATACACAAAGACATCTAATATCGATCACACTTATGGTATATATATATATAACATAACATAATATATACTATATATAATATATATATATAATATATCATATACACACATATATATATAATAGATATATAAATACAACCCATAATATATTATCTATATATATATATAATACTTATACATATACAATCCATATACATATACATACAATATACATATATATATTACATATACATATAACATATATATATATATATATATATACATACCCTACATATATATAAGTACACAGCAAAACCCTTTTTCGCCTTTACACTAAAAGCAGTTTCAGGCATACCACATACCACGGAACAAAAGATTACAAAGAAAGCTAGGTCTTACAAACGACAACTACGATTACAGGCGCATATAACCATTCTGATGTATGCAAAGATGATTCCACCAAAGGTGATTTCAATTTTGAGAAAGGTCTCTTCAGGTAAGGAACAGTTGTCTAGGATTCCCTCGGGTACTGGATAAAGCAATGTGAGGCAAAGAGCTTTGACGAAGTTACCCAGATTCTTTAGTTTATCTTTTGAATTTCTTTCAAACATATTTCATATCACGGAGTTATTCAGTAACAGGAGATATTCTGGACAACTTTTAACACTATGTTATACCTACTGTAACAATGTGTTGTATAAGCGTCTTCTGCATTTATGTTTAATAAGCAAGGCTTGATCTGACCTCCAGCTTACTGGGGGCGCGTGATAAAATCTACAGTCAAACAAAGCATTGTTTGATCAACGAAAAATAAAATATGCCATATTCTATTAGAAATAATTGTTCTATACTGTTTAACATCCACATTGGTATTCATTTTTTTCACATTTTCAATCTAATAAATAATTCATAAATATCCCATCCTAAAATTCATGTATCTTTAACTGAACGCGAAACACCTTCTTCAGACCTTTTTAAGCTTTTCCACAGGGCTTTCCTACCTCCTCCCCCAACAACAACAACAACATAGTAGTAGTAGTAGTAGTAGTCTGCAGGCTTACTCCCCGAGTAAGCAATTATACGCGATATGTTTTTTTAATATACCTATTGTGATAAGTACGTGGAGCTGACTTTTTTATATTTTACATAAGTAGTTTCATGGACGATGTCTAAGGAAACTGCTGTCTCGGTTACATTTAGTTACTCTGTCACGAGAGAGGAGAGAGAGAGGAGAGAGAGAGAGAGAGAGAGAGAGAGAGAGAGTTTGCTTTCGTATCTTCTTCCCTACACTCAACAGCTGCAGTAAACTTGTATCCACAGAGTGATGAATCGGTCATAAAGTCTTCAATTTCATGGCAGTTATAGCTGGGATTAAATAACAATGACTCGTGCATTTTGCCTGAATGTTACCAAAAATCATGGTTTAAGGTTCTGAGAGAGAGAGAGAGAGAGAGAGAGAGAGGAGAGAGTTGAGCGAGGATGAGAGGAGAGAGATAGAGGAGACCGTACAAAAGAAACGGAGCCGAAAGTAGTAAGAGAGATAATGTCTGATTAGAGAGAGGAGGATGAGCGCGAGAGAGAGAGAGAGAGAGAGAGAGAGAGAGAACTATAACTGTACGAAACGATGAAACAGTTCAAGATAGTGAAAGAGGGTATAAGTGACTGGTTAAAATTGAAAAATAAATTATAATTTAAATGGAATTTTTTGGAGAGTTTGCCCTCTTTCTGATGACTTCATTTTTTTTTCAAAAAATCATTTCGAAATCGCCTTTAAATAGGGCAATGAGAGAGAGAGAGAGAGAGAGAGAGAGAGAGAGAGAGAGAGAGAGAGAGAGAGAGAGAGAGGTCTACGGGTAAGGAAAGAGAGATGGAGTCAGCTAACACTTACATGTTGAACACATTTATTATCCAGATGCCGGTTCATATACAGTGTGTACAATGCCTAAAGAGCATCTAGTGGAGTAATTAATATAAAAAATTTACCGACATAATTGTATTATGAGACATCCTAAAAAAATTTTCACTAAAATACCAATGTCATAATCACACAGACAACAAGGAAATAAACAAATGCTGATAAGTAAGGTTCCTTGCACATTTATTCTAAATTCTCTTCGGCTATTTACATTCTTGAATTTCAAAATCCTAATATAGGAATTAGATTCTATGCCAGTAGTGTTTTACAAAAGAAATCTATCGGAACATGAATGACAAACTTTCCTCTTGTTTCTTTATTTGTATCCGATACACAAGACTCTGCTCTATGTTTATGAGAAAAGTTTTTTACTTCAGGTTCTTTATCAATTTTTCTTACACATCTAACTCTCTTATTATTTCTCTCTAATACATAAGGATCCCTCAGATTTTAAACAATGTTTCCCTCCGACGCATAAACATTCTTCACACTTTATGGCATATTTCTAATATGTCAAAAGCATTTGCCATACCATATTGTTTTGCCGAAACCTAAACGTTGTTGCCCCCACTGTGAGAATTTATTTCGTAATTAAACCTTTCACTACGACATCCCCGATGCATTCAAGAACAAATTTACATTTGAATTTATGCGCAATAACAGAGTTCTTTTTAGAATCGATACATTTTCAAAAAATATAAGAAATGCCACCTCTCAATTTTAGCGCAACGATTACATAAAAGTTAAGCTTCTTGCTTTCAAAACCACATCATGAATGGATGTCAAAACCGAATCCCTGGATGCCTATTTGCATTCCACAATCCGAATCCTATTCTTCCATTCTCGTATTCTCTGATGATGGATTCCTTGTAACCTTGGAAATTGCCTGCGCGGAGGCCATTGAAAATGGCTACTATACTGCCTGTGGCTTGTCTTCCATTGATGCCCCTGAATAAGGCAATTGCGAAATATGCAGGATTGGATACAATGGGGCCGAGAGTTGTTCCGTTTTCTTTGCCTTGTTATTGAGATGTTTGAGCGCTTCTAGAAGTAAATCTTTGAGATTTTTTTTTTCAGCGTCATAAGCGTTAAACTTGCTTCCTTTGTACATCCAGCACACATCACAAGATTCGTCACAGGAGAGAGAGAGAGAGAGAGAGAGAGAGAGAGAGAGAGAGAGAGAGAGAGAGAGAGAGAGAGAGAGAGAGAGAGAGACTGTCTATTTCCATACACATTCATTCACAAAACACAAGTATATATGAAATCACTCAGGCAGATCTTGCCAATAATATGAAAAATTTACAGTCAAATGAAGAATGAGAGAGAGAGAGAGAGAGAGAGAGAGAGAGAGAGAGAGAGAGAGAGAGAGAGAGAGAGAGACCGTCTATTTCCATACATATTCATTCACAAAATACAAGTATATATGAAAGCACTTAGGCAGATTTGCAAATAATATAAAGGGTCAATTGGAGAGAGAGAGAGAGAGAGAGAGAGAGAGAGAGAGAGAGAGAGAGAGAGAGAGAGAGAGAGAGAGAGAGAGAGAGTCTGAAATGATAAAATCAGTAAATACAAAAGTGAAGGTTCCTTCAGGAAATGGATATGAATATACTTATAAAACGCAAAGAAATTTTCAAACGAGTTTTGCCTATCCTAAAGAAAAAATGAATACCCAGGCAACACTGGGCCAACCGGGGAGTCACCAGGAACTTCGGTAATAGGAGGAACCATGGGACCTGCAGCTTCACACACACTTGTAAGGATATCAAATCCTTCCGTTCTTGTACCTCTTGTTCTCTACTTTATTAATGTTGTTGTTCTTGCTGTTGTTGACATTGTTGGGGCGGGGGTGGGGGGTTGTAAGAAAGCCCTATGGAAAAGCTTAAGAAGGTCTTAAAAAGGTGTTTCGCATCGAGTTAGAGATACAATAATTTTAGGATAGGATAATTATGATTTATTTATTAGAATGAAAATGTAAAAAATAAATACTAACGTGCATTTTAAACAGTACAGGAACAATTACTTCTAATGTGATATAGTGTATTTATTTTAATTTTCGTTGGTGAAACAACGCTCGATTTTACCGTAGATTTTAGCACGCGCCCTGAGTAAGCTGGAGGTCGGATCACACCTTGTTAAGTTTTAAGTGAATTGTCAGGTATCTTTTAACAGCCCCATTTAATGCTACGGTATTCTTGTTTATTTTGGAACATATTTTTACCTTTATGACCGATTTCTTCCATTTTGGTAATGTCCTTTTTCAACGTCGCGTGGTTCTTTCTTGAATTCGTTCGTACTGAATCTCTAAGAATCATATGATTAGACTGCAATTCGGTCCCTTACAAAAAAAAATAAATAAAAATAAACAAAATAAATGATGGGGGGGGGGGGGGGGGGGGGTTATCTCGTTTACCTCCAACCTCTTAGCCGATTTTCCAAATTTAAATAATTCATATAAAAATACTTAACAGCAAATGGGCAGGAACAATTTGAACTGTGTTTTATATAGTATATACAAATTATATATATTTGTATATCAAACAATAATTCGAGAATAACAACGTCCAAGAACTCCATACATCGTATGCAAGCTAACCTTATGAAATGTCCGTTTTGTGTTTGCTGCCTACCACGAAGCGAGACCCCACATTTCATTGAAAAACCCTCCGACAAAAGCCAATAAAACCAAATCATCATACGTCAACGGGCACACAGGAGAGAAGGGCCACTTATAAACGCAAGAAGAAAAATGTGTAGCCGCAATACGGATCTGAACGACTGACCATTCTCTCCTGGAAGACGGGAGATATGGGAACTGTGGTATTCCGATGCAAGGATAGATTACCAAAGCTTGAGAGTATAAGAACATGAAAGTTTTCTGTACAACGCATAATGCTGTATAAAACCATCAGCTTCAGTTGCTTCCCAGATGCGGTAGAGTGAGGTGCGTCCCACGCCTCCGGAAAGAGCTGCCAGATGCACGATACATGGCTACCTAACTTTAACCTTAGATAAAATAACAACTACTAAGGCTACAGGGTTACAATTTGATATGTGTGATGATTGGAGGGTGGATGATCAAAATACCAATTTGCAAGCCCTCTAGCCTCAGAGGTTTTAGATCTGAAGACTAAACATTGAAGGCAAAGAATGAACCGACATTTGTTAGTTTCTACACAGCTAAGAGAACTTGTTATAGAGGTATTCTTATCCTTCTTGTGGGTATTCAAGTGTACCTGAATAATACAAAGAACTTGTGAAATATGAGTTTATTCACCCGCATCGCGCAGCCACTGGTAATCATGTAAACAGCACAATTTCACTTTCATACTCCGGCCGTCAGTTTAATATCGAAGAGGCTAAATGTTTAAAAAAAATCGTTCAGAAGAAAAGAAAAACCTTTCATAAAACTAAGCAATTACTACGTATCTCCTGGACAAAACGGCGTTTTAACTACGAAAATAACTTCTCACGTCTTAAGTTTATAGGTCATAAAGGAGCTTAATATCTCCAAATATCCTGATATATGAGCAAGTTCCTCTCTTAATTAATTCAGCTGCGATGCAAATTAAACCGCTACATAGGCTCGCGAGACATTCATCCAGAACCTGGACTTCCGTCTTTACACTGGCCTTGTTTATCATCTTTTGTCTTCTTTCATCGTCGTCTGTATTCATTCTTCTTTTAATTGAATGGAAGCCTTTCTTGATCACACGCAGGTTTTCTGATACTTATCATCTGACTCCAGGCATTTCCATGTTATTTGCCATCAGTGTTTTACCAAGATCAAACCGAGTAAAACCGTTCGCTGATAGACAATATATAGTAATTGTGCAGTTAAATACAAGATCCAGCATAATTACATAAATATCTACATGCCTTTCGAATGCAAAGAAAATCTGTATCTTAAGACACAAGGTGCACATGATGACTATTAGCAGTTGATGGCTTATTAATCTAAAAGCAAATGAAATAAATAGATTTATATGACTTGTGAAATGAAAAGCATTTTCATCCATTCAACTGTAATACCTTCCAACTTTCGGTTGGTAATGCGCAGTCAGGGACAGAATGAAAAGCTCTATTACTTTCATGCACTGTCCGGAAAACTGGAAAACTCCTGAGAACCAATGAAAAAGGCAATTTGGATATAATTACAGCACGAAGAGTATGACTATTCTCGTATACTCAGTCTCCCCATATAAAATCCTGGCGTTGAAATCAACAATCAAAGATAGGATGACCAAAAATACTGCAATGGTTATATTCATCACGGGATACTCGCATCCAGAAACAAAGAAAGTCAGAAATGAGAAAACCGATATGAGTTATCCAAGGTATCATTGCAAATGGCGCATGTCTTTGGAATGTCATTCCTGATAGTAAATAAACACCCAGAGCTAATATTTCCTACGTATACTTGGTGCCAGATATTTCTTCTCTTGAAACAAATCTGGCAACGATGTACAAAGTTCTCTACAAGAAGGCAGAGATAAGATCTGGAGCGAGCACGAGATACCGCGGGCATAATTGCCAGTGGCACATTCATCCCGTGGAAATGAAATTCGGAGGGGAAGCAAGAAATCCCAAACAAGAAATCAGAAAACGAAACGGGGAGAAAAGCTTGTATTGCGATGGCCTCGATGTTGACCCCCTCTCGATTTTTGCCTCACCTGAAGTACGTCGGCAAACTGGAGCGAAATGGATCACCAGTTGGACTATTAACTTTGGATTCCTGTCCATCTTTTGCCTCGGCCTTTCTTTTCGTCGTCGTCGGCCGTAAAGTTCTTGAATTTCAACTTGGGGTATTTGTCCATTTTCATTCCGAGTTTTGACAATCTTCATGGAAACAGTTTTCATCATTACTTTTATAAAAAATGAAGGTTTGTTTGTTTTACTCTTAACTAAAGACTTGAATTGTTCCACGGTTTCTTTGAGAGAGTAATCAACAAGATTTGGAATTAAACTGTTGATTACAATAGCCGATTCAAGTGTTTTGAAAATATGTACTGTGATTCAGCAGAAAACAGCAAGTAACAAAAGGAACTTTCAGGTTCAATGATTTAGATGTTTTAAATCATGAAGGGAGAAGGCGTGAAGATTCAGTACGTACCAAAGAAGGTTATTGGAGATAGGATGAGAGAGCTACTGGCCTCACAGTAATAGTCTCTGAAGGATATAAGAATTTAGTCATATCCTAATCATGAGAATGTATTACTTATGTGTCTTAAAATAGCGGTTAAAATCAAGCTGTTTTTACATGGGATGTTAAAATACTTAGGAATAAGAGAAGTGTACACAAAACGCGAAGAAAACTATCGAATGATTTCATTACTATGACAGGAAATTATCAGTGCTGCAACCTGAGCACAGCTGCTGCTAATAAGTACACCACACGTCTTTACTGCAATACCCCCGACCGATGACTCCTATCTCATTTTTGCGAATTCATTACACCTGACGGTGCATTCAGCATCTGATGCGTCTCTGTCATATCAGATCCGCGGAAGTTATCATTTTCACGAAAGTTTTCATCTTGACATGGACGCATGAAAGATTCCCTTGATTACCCAGAATTGCGGCGATAACAAGACTCTTGATAAAATCAGGGAATAATCAGGTTCCAGGAGGTAAAACTCCGAGATGTTATTAAAAGATGATCTTTCTTCCTGGACTCCAGCTAACCTTTAATCACTTCGGAAACTTAATCCCAGAGTATTTTCATTAGGACCCGTTAACACGCGTTATCATATCTTGCCAATACGGTCGGGTGTATTAAACATGCGAATATTACACTTCTCATCAGTTAATCATCAAGATATAGAAGCCATCCCCCAACCCACCCGCCGGGGTTCCACCACCCCACGGAAAAAGAAGCAACGAACTAATTTCCTCCTTATGAAACAGGCCTTACCATTTTGTCGTTGTTGGGATGAGATGATTACACGAGGAAATACTCCAAATCTGTGAGCTGCCCTCTCCCTCCTATCCTCCTCCTCCTCCCCTTCCTCCTCCTCCTCCTCCTCCCTCCTCCTCCCTCCTACCCCCCCCCCCCCCCCCCTCCTCCTCTCCTCCTCCTTCCATCACAGAACGATTCAAATAGAAACAAAGTCGAGCCACTTTCGGCAATTTTTTGTCTCAAATGAAGGCCATTAAAATGGAGGGTCCTTAAGGGTAGTTTACGGGCCAGAAGGGTATAAAAGGGAAAGTTATTAGCTGGGTGTTCTTTATGAGCCGAACAGCGGCAGGATGAGCCGAAGTTATTACGGGATTTTTGTAATACAAAACTTCTTATTACGAAATACAGCCAGGGATAAATCTCGGACAGAGAGAGAGAGAGAGAGAGAGAGAGAGAGAGAGAGAGAGAGAGAGAGGAAGCCCTCCCCCGATTCCTAATTGCCTTTTGAATACTTTCAGAATCTGAGATGACCCATTTTTCTTCTTCGCCGAATATGCGGAGCAGATGATGAAAATCGAGCTGTAAGGAAGGAAAGGTTTCCATATCGGATCCGGCGGAAGAGAGAGAGAGAAATTGCCCGAAAAAAAGGGATTAAGGGGAAAAATACAGCATCGTAGATAACTCGAGATTGAGGTGAGATGGCCTAATTAGAATATGTACAAGTAAAAGTAGTAGTCGTAGTGGGTTATGAGGCCCTGAACGGAGCGTAACGATGAATGCTATCCTGGAATGATTTGCCGGCTGTTTCTGGCAGACGAGAGGGAGCCTTTTTCCTTCTTTCTTTCTTTCTTTCTTTATTTATTTTCTTCAAATATTTCAGCCTTTCGTCGATTCAAAGGATTCCTTCGTATCGATATCTAAAAGAGTGACTACTTTGGCCTCTTCTTAACAGGAACAAGGCGTGATCCGACCTCCAGCTTACTCTCGACACATGCAAGATTTCCCCCCCCTTCACACCCATAAGTTGTAAACATTATATCCCTAACTTTTAACGTAGATTAAAACTTGCTAAAATCTACGGTCAAGTAGAACCTTGTTTCACCAACAAAAATTGAAACAAATGCACGATATTCTATTAGAAATCATTTTTCTGTACAACACGCACATTACTTATTTTTTACATTTTTATTCTAATAAATAAATCACAGATATCCTATCCTCAAATTCCTGTATCTTTAAACTCAACGCAGGTTTACTCCCAAAGTAAGCGAAAAAAACTAGACCAAACGAGAAATTATAGATTTTGTGAAAAAAAAGTATTTAAAAAATGGTCTTTCTGAATTAAAAACGATCGAATAGTGGTATTGTCTGTAAAGCCACGTGGAAAAAATGAACTTTTTTTTTTAATAAATTAAGTTGTAGTAAAGATACACCCTCATTTTACATTTACGTGTTTGTGTAAATGAAGTTCGAGGAAATATGACACTAATTTCTTATGGGACGGGTCACTTAATGCACTCACCTAACCCAGGTGAAAATGACTGAGAGGAAGGCCCGAAGGAGAAATTGTCACGTGACCATGAAAGGGTAGACCTCGGCGAAGGCTTCATGATGCCTTGGGGAACACAAGAGTAAGGAAAGACTTCTTAAACGCGAAATGTTAAATCACCTTCCATATCTACTTCATTACCTTCGACGGATTCATATCTGCTTTTCTGTCGTTAATTATTACATTGAGAAGTTAGTTTGATCATTAATTTTCGGGTTCGATACCGCCATTTATTCTAGAATTAATGACTGAAATCTTTCATCAACGATTTTTTTTGTCTCATTTTGGATTTGGAATTGCTTAAAAAATCTTCAAGACTGCACAATTCATTCTCAACTGGGCTTTTACTGCAGCTTCATAGAAGCCTATTTATTTGTGTACCTGCCTTGATAAACATGACTACAATTTGATCTCCTTTAATTAAGTAGAGGAGCCCATTTTGTGTGTGTATATATATATATATATTATATATATATATATATATATATATATATATATATATATATATATATATATCATTCGAGCTCCAAATGTACTTTACTATCTAATTCGCTCTACCTCGGAAGTTGATATATTTTCATATGTACCGAAGGGAAATTTTTAGTTGATAATAATTTCGTCCCCTCATGGGATCGAACCACTGACCAGTGGACGAGAACGAAATCAGGACGGTGGTTCGATCCCATGAGGGACGAAATTATCAACTAAAAATTCCCCTTCGGTACATATATGAAAATAATATCAATTCCGAGGTAGAGCGAATTAGATATTAAAGGACATTTGTAGCTCGAATAATTTATATGAATCACGGTGATGTGATAATTATTCATATATATATATATATATATATATATATATATATATATATATATATATATATATATATATATATATATATATCTCTTCGCGTCCTCTTCCGTCTTACTTACTATAAATACATGTGTTTTCGAGATTTTACAGGGTTTTTTTTTTTTTTTTTTTGCGACACAGGAATAAAAAGCTTAAAAAGAGACCAAACTCAACACAGTACACCAAATACGTGAACTCCATTCCAAAGATACTTAACAAGTAGCAAACGTGTCTTGTAAGGCGCAACATTAAGGAACAATTATAAGAAAAAGTATAGCAAACATGTTCTGTACAGTGCAAAATTATGGAACAATTTTAAGAAAAACAATAGACATCATGTCTTGTACAATGAAATACTATGGAACAATTAATTATAATAAAAAAAAAACATGCCTTGTACAGTGAAATATTATGGAATAATTGTATGAAAAACACTAGAAAACATGTCTTGTAAAGCGCAAAATAATGGAAAATATAAGGAAAATCATAGAAAACATGTCTTGTACAGAGCAAAATAATGGAACGTATAAGAAAAACACTAGAAAACATGTCTTGTAAAGTGCAAAATTATAGAACATATAAGAAAAACAAACAATGTGAGAAAATTTAGCTAACATAAACAGTGATTTAGAGAGCAGGAAAAAACTTCCAATAAACGGAAAACGATAGCAGTCCAATTTCAGGAATTTCAGCAAAGAACGCTGCATAAAAAAAAAACAGACAGTCAAAAACTTGCTGTATTTAGCATGTTAGGGACGCCGTTGAAACGTAACAAATCAAGCAGAAAATCAGACGATTGAAAGGCAATGAAATATATGAGAAAATTTTAAAAAAATGAGCAAACATGGCAACTACTTGAAAGGATGTAAAGTGGTCGGGAAATGAAAAGAAGATATACAACTTCATGAATAAATACGACCGACATAGGAGCTCCGTTATGGAACAACTCATCAATATCTGCGTACGATCATAATACCATACGAGTACTGTTAAACAAATCGGCAAACTTTTCTCCAGTTGAACGTCATTTTAGGTACCATTCAAGAAAGTTCGATTTTTATCACTACAGCAAACACTCTTTTGTTCGAAAGTTATAAAATTCCTTCTTGAATGAGGCCATTTTTAAAGAGGAAATTCCTTTTTCGTATGAACAACGTCATGCTGTTTTTTTTATCATTATTATTTTCTAATGGGGCAATTGACGCATCTTTTAAACTATTTCTTTTAAGAAATAAAGTTATTCTTATGCAAAATTTCTAAGAAAAAAGTCATTGTGCTAGCAATGAAAGCGTTTTCTTTGATAAGAGTGAACGACTTTACGTACTTACACAGCTATTATTATCGCCTTTTTTTTCGACGAAAAGTTAAGTATTTCTTAGCCTAACCAGACCACTGAGCTGATTAAAAGCTAGGGCTGGTCCGAAGGATTAGATATTTTTACGTGGTTAGGAACCAATTGGTTACTGAGAAACGGGACGAACAGCTTATTGTGGGATCCGAACCACATCGAGAAATGAATTTCTACCACCAAAAATATATTCCTCTGATTCCGCGTTGGCGTAGCGGGAATCGAACCCGGACCCCGAGATCGGTAGTCGAGCATGTAACCGACTCGTCCAACGATGATTTATTTATTTATTTATTTTGTTTGAAGTTGGTAATGCAGGCTAACGTATACATATACCTTTGTTACCGGACTTCTAGCATATAGTTCTAGTATATAGTTTTAATGATTTTCAAAACACTATATTCTGAAAGGGCAGACTTTTAGCGAATAATATATTACGTCTCACAAACGATGAGTCTTTAATTGCTGAGAAAAGAATTTATGAAGTACGTGAAATAAATCCTGGAGCCTATGATTCGAAAAAAAAAATCTGTATGAGCTAAAGGCTTTTAAGAACAGAGAGCTTTTAAAAGCACCGTTTCCAAAAAGGGGTCCAGAGGGCGCACGGAAACCTTGGTTTCTATCCTCGATAACGCGATTAAGAGGGATTGGACGAAGCCTCCATACAGTAGAGCAAGCTTTCGAAAATGAAGAAAACTTTCACGTGTAATTCCGTCCATATTTATTCAGGGCAAAGTTCTCTCTAATTGCTCGCTATTGACACAGCAGAGTTTAGGTGGGAGACGCCTGTTCTGTTCATTTACAGGCTTTGTTGACAAAGCAATTCCTGGGCTCAGGTGAGCCATGCAACGCTTGCTCGGGCTCTCTCTCTCTCTCTCTCTCTCTCCTCTCTCTCTCTCTCTCTCTCAATTTCTGGGCTCAGCTGAGCGATTCAGCTCTCTCTCTCTCTCTCTCTCTCTCTCTCTCTCTCTCTCTCTCTCTCTCAAAATTTGTGGTTTTTCTTGCAACATATATGTGGTTTTTCTTGCAACATGGAGTTGCTACCCTATTCGTCTTTCTTGGACGAAATACATAAATAAAACGGATCTTATATCTTAATGCTTAAAAGTGGCTTTGGGTTCCGGTAAAAAAAAAAAAAAAAAAGGAAAATTGCATGACAGATTCACAAATCTTTGTAAAGAGTTTTGGGGGGACCCCGAATTATTAGATAGCTTCAGATATCAGGGGAAAATATTTATTCACTTCAGACAAAATCATATAGCCGATTACAACCAAATCCTTCGTTCGCAAAAAAACGAAAATTCTTTATTTAATAAAACGGCAATACCAAAATTAAAGTAAATACTTCGACGACAACGTAATTGATTTATAGATCTTAGGCATAATGCCAAGCACTGAGGCAACTAAGGCCATTCAACGCTGAAACAGAAATTGACAGTATAAGGTTTGAAAGGTGTTACAGGAGGAAAACCTCAAAGCAGTTGCACTATGAATCAACTGTTACGGGGAGAGTGGACAATAAGATGGAAGAAATAGAATATGAAACGAGGTACAGTAAAAGGAATGAAAGTGGTTGCAGCTAGGGGCCGAAGGGAAGCTGCAAAGAACCTTAGATAATGCCTACATTGCACCGCATGAGGTGCACTGACGGCACAACGCCCCTACGGGGATGACAACGCAATGGTTTAACTGTATATATAAATAAATACAATAAACAATAATCCCCGAAATCACTGCGAACTTATCAAATTATCCAAAAAAATTCCCTATAGATCCTCTTACAGAACATAAACTAATATCCTGAAGTAGCTGCTGAAGATCAGAACATTTCAATGCTCACAAAACAAATCATAGATTCCAATGTTACAACTCAAGAGTTATTTTAGTTATTTCAACTTTTTGCTAATCATAAAAATAAAAAAATAAAAAAACTTCTTTTGTTTTCTAATAGTTGAAGTCCGTCACTTGGTGGTGTTCATGTATGTTATCGCCCTCTCTCTCTCTCTCTCTCTCTCTCTCCCTCGTCGTCGTCGTTGTCGCCGCCATCCTCCGGGAACATCATTACAATGCCAGTCGCGTTCAGCGTCCCCATCTGACCTGTTGGATCAAATATTCTCCAACTATGTCGTCATTAACCCGTCTGCATTTCTATCATGACAGAGGATAGCCCCCCTGATCGTAAGGCCGACAACATTAGGGATTCAGAGAGCAAACACGACCTAAGCGCCACGGAGATAGAGAGGGGCCCTGCGTTTACTTGCCCTCTCGATGCTCCCCCCCCCCCCCCCCCCCCCCGTTCAACTCGCCCTTTTTATCAATGGTTTGAACCTGGTGCGTAATGTTATTGAGAGATTTTTATTCGAGCAAATATTGACAGGAATTGACTTTGATTGTCTGTTTTTTTTTTCTCTTTTCTTTTTTTATTTAGCATTTTTGTGCGTGTGTTCATTGGGCCTCGGGGCATTCATGTTTTGTTTGAATAATGGCATTTTTTCAGGTTTTTGTATTTTTTTGGTTTTGTTAATTTTTTTTTTTTAAGCATCATCGGTGTACCAGATATGCCTTTGTAGTTTTGGGAAGGGAGAAGGGCGGATTCCGGATACGACGAAGTGAAAGAAACGGAACGTTTGGGTTCGCTCAGGTGAGAGAGAGAGAGAGAGAGAGAGAGAGAGAGAGAGAGTAAGCGTTCTGGTGATGAGGCCTTTTGGCGACGCCTAACGCAAAGCGAATGAGACGAAAAGATACGAAAAATGAATGGATGAATAAAACACGATCGCATCATACATCAATTTCTTTCAGAGCTTTTATCACGATACACGCACTCTCTCTCTCTCTCTCTCGCTCTCTCTCTCTCTCTCTCTCTCTCTCTCTTTTACGCTCCCATTCAAATTCAGTAAGATATGCGCCATACATGCTAAGAACGTGTTGGTCTGTGGAGGATAACGAACAAAAGGAAATACAACAACAAACAATCTGCATACTCGCGTTAGTTACTTTTTCAACACACAAAAGTCTAATAGAAAAAATAAATGAATCGAATTGATATATAGAATTTAGACCAGAGGCCAAGCAGTGGGCCCTGAAACGGAAATAGACAGTAAAAAATTTGAAAGGTGCAACAGGATGAAAACCTCAAAGCAGTTGCGCTATGAATCTACTGTTAGGAGAAGGTGGAAAGTAAGATGGAAATAAAGAGAATATGAAAGGAGGTACAGTAAAGGGAACGAAAGAGGTTATAGCACTAACCCCATGCGGGGAAAAATTCTACCATAATGACAATAGAATCGATGGTATAATAACTCTTCGTCGATGGTGGACTGAAGTGATTATAGGGAATTTGCTCATCCCCAAAACCGGTAGATTTCACGAGGAATAACGCCGAATATACGATGAGATATACTGATAATGTCAACATCCAAATTAAGGGCGCGACACTTCACAGAGAAATCCTTCGAATACCGATCATATCAGCGAGCAGCCGCTGCCTAGAGACGACGAAACCCGTTAACGAAGCATACTTTCAAAATGACGATAGATTCCATTAACAGACTCAAAGTTTTCAAAGTACCAATCGAGTCAGTCGGCAAAAAAAAATCTATCACAAAGCGGCGACGAAACCCATCAGCAGAGAATAATACTTTCCAAGTGACGGTCGAACCGATTCATCGGGAGTACTATATCGCCTCTTCTGAAATTAACCGATTAATCACTCGTTAATTACCCGCTAATCACCTATTCATCACCCGAAAAGCGGAACCATCAAGAAAACTTCTGGCCAGTGAAATCTAAGTTTTTGCGATGCCCCTCCTGATAATACCGATTTTGTCCTAGTCCGCATCCTTCGTTACGACCTTCGGAATTTGAGAGAGAGAGAGAGAGAGAGAGAGAGAGAGAGAGAGAGAGAGAGAGATTAATTTTGGGTTTATAAAGACCATATAAATTCTCTACGGAATATGTATAACCCGATGTAACGTTAAAAGTCATGAATTAAGGAAAGGAACATTCAGCCTGTCTTGAAAACAACTCACAAGCGTTTCATTTCTAAAACTATCTATTGACATAGGAGAAATCTATCGCTGTAATTGTATTCTTTAGAATTTCAAAAAATTGAGGACATTTCCACTTCCTCCTTTAGCGTTTGGGGACATTCTTTCTGTCAGCAAATTTCAAAAGTAATTAAGTTCATCACTGTTCAATTATCCATTCGGAATAAAATGTGTTATTTCAGTCATACATCACACACGCGTACAATCTTTTTAAATAATACATGCAAATATAAATAAATAAATTATATACATATATATATTTATATATATATATATATATATATATATATATGATATATATATATATATATATATATATATATTTGTATAGGTATATTATATTTATATGCACGCATTACATAATATACCTTTACGCGTGTGATGTATAACTGAAATAAATTTTTTTATTCCGGATGGATAATTTAGCATACACACATGTATATATATACACAGTGTATATATGTATGTGTATATACATATATATATATATATATATATATATATATATATATATATATATATATATATATATATAATATCCTGAAGGGGTTATATCAAGGATAAGTGTTCAGTACACCAGTACTTAATGTTGAGACCTTAAAAGCAAGGATAACAGCAGCTCTAGCAACGGTAACTATGGAGATGTTGGAGAATACCTGGAATGAGAGAGAATTTCGCTTAGAAGTACCCGGGCAACAAAGGGGCCACATGTTGTATCAGTAATCTAAAAGAAAACTTTAGTCATTGTTGCTGGTTGAAATTGAAGAAAAACCTTATACCTCTACCTAACATGGTTTATATATAATAAAGGTATGAAATCCAGGGAAGACTTTATGGACACCCTATATATATATATATATATATATATATATATATATATATATATATATATATATATATATATATATATATATATATATAAATAATAAAACCAACTTACTAAGTGCCTCTATGTATTCAAACTATAATATGTTGAATTTTTCAAAGTACAAGAAATAGATCTGTTGAACAAAATACCTAACCCGTACACGAAACGAGGAACAACCTCAAAAGTATCGGAATCCAGCAGCTGGACACAATCACCAGATATATGATGATACAAGTTCTACCAGGATTCGAAACAGCATTGAAAATAACAGTTTAGAAAAGAAAATACGATTACTGCCTCATTCAGACTGTACTGCTGAATCGTGAAAATCCTTGTGCCGAAAACTTCTTCTACCCAACCCATTTGGCTTACACCAAGGCCTATACCTACACAGAAAGCTCATCAGCTGCGTGCCAATGCCCCTACACACTCTGGATGCCCAGATTAGCTCTCCCCAGTACTGTATTCTCACAATCTATTCATCCCTTCCAACGTGCTCCTGTCTTCTTCCGAAGTTTAACTCTCAATTCTCCTTTCTTTGCACATGACTATATCATTTCAAAACAGTGTTTTGTGCATCTTTTCAACTACACACTAACCTTTTCACCCCTTTCTTCTGTGTACCCCCACACTTACTTCAGTTCTTACGACACCTATACTAGACAATAATTCTTCAATGAATAATTTGTTATGCTATATTGTATATATTAGCTTTTTATCTTTAATTTTAGCCTGGATGATGAGACATTGGTCTCGAAACTTCGCTGAAGGATTAAAGTAACTTGTGTTTAATGCTGTCTTCTTCTGCGCCTTCTGGTTCCTATGGTATATATATATATATATATATATATATATATATATATATATATATATATATATGATATATAGATAGATAGATATATATATATATATATATATATATATATATATATATATATATATATATATATATGTATCTTAGTTATCACATCACCGTGATTCATATAAATTACTCAAGCTACAAAAGTCCTTTAATATCTAATTCGCTCTTCCCGGGTTATCGATTTTCATATATGTTCACCTAAGGGGAATTTTTTAGTGATAATAATTTCGTCTTCTTGTGGGTTCGAACCATCGTCAACCGGACAGAGAAGAAATCAGGACTTCAGTGATGTTATCGATTCGGCTAACAAATGATAACCCAAGAAAGGACGAAATTATTATCTACTAAAAAAATTCCCCTTCGGTTTACATATATGAAAATATTATTAATTCCGAGGTAGAGCGAATTAGATATTAATGTACATTTGCAGCTCGAATAATATATATACATACATACATACATACATACATACATACATACATACATACATACGTACATATATACATATATACATATATACATATATACATATATACATACATACATACATACATATATACCTACATACATACATATATATATATATATATATATATATATATATATATATATATATATATAGTGATTATATGTATTATATATGACTGGTAAAAATGTTCTGTAACAACAGAATTCCATCTAATAAAAGGAGCCCATAAAAACAACCTAAATATAGAGAGAAAAGTACTATATTTCAGAGACTGCTGTCTCCCTCTTCAGGTAGATGAATGAGAAAAGTTTACAGAAAAGGTGGTATTTATACCAAGAGGTCCATCCACAGGCAAGCCAATTTAGGTCACCCCCGCTGATAATCTTCCTTTAATCTTCTTAAGTGTTGGTTGAATGAAGACCTTGTCGATCGTATCTGAAATCCATGCTCCTTTAGAGATGTTCATTACCGGCCTCTCTTTTATTAAGGCCTATTCCATCATTTGACTCTTGTACCGGCAGTTGCTGCTATAAATTACACGTGACAAATTCCAGTTTATTCTATGGTTACGTTCATTTATATGATTGAAATAAGCCGAGTTCTGTTGTCCATACCTAATTGACCGTTTGTGTTGTATTAGTCTCTGGGGAAGTGATATACCTGTAAATCCGATGTAAGATTGGTCACAGTCCTGGCATGGGATTTCGTATACCCCAGTGTCCTTGGGAGATGTCTTTTGTTGGACGTTAATCAGGGATTTGGCTAAGTTGTTTGCATAAATAAATGCAAAAGGGTTAGATTTTCCGAGGGTGTGGGTTACTCTCTTAATCGTGTCCAGGTGAGGAATTTTTATTTTATTGTTGGGTGTACGTATCTCTGGTCTTGTCTTTAGGGGGTCGGTAGAAAATTAAGTTTGCTTTATGAATTGCTTTCTCAATTATATGGTCAGGATACTTTAAAGACGGAAGTTGCTTGCGAAATAGTTCAAATTCTTTTTCAAGGAATTCTGGGGAACAAATTCATAAGGCTCTTAAGAACAGGTTGCTAGCTACACCTATCTTGATAGTAATGTCGTGATAGCTAAAGTAGTGAATGCATGAAAGTGAGAAAGTTGGTTTTCTGTATATGGTAAATTTGTATTCTGTCGTGTCTCTGATTATTAAAACATCAAGAAAAGGAATTTTGTAGTCTGTTTCCCATTCAACTTTAAATTTGATGCTGGGCACTAATGCGTTTAATTTCGAGAGGAATTCATTAAAATTGTCCCACCTTTGGCGCTTGACAAAATAATAAAGTTAGTTGAATTATGTGCATCTAATAACGTATTTTCATTTGGGGAATCATTCTACAAGCAAAAATTCGGGTGTGGTATGGATAGTACTATAAGTCCTGTTTTAGCCAATCTATACATGGAATACTTTGAAACTACAGTAATAAATGCAATAAAACCCAAAAACATGCTGTGGATGAGATATGTGGATGATATCCTAACATTTTGGGATAATAGGTGGGGCAATTTTAATGAATTCCTCTCGAAATTAAACGCATTAGTGCCCAGCATCAAATTTAAAGTTGAATGGGAAACAGACAAGAGTCAAATGAAGGAATCGGCCTTAATAAAAGAGAGGCAGGTAATGAACATCTCAAAAGGAGCATGGATTTCAGATACGATCGACAAGGTTTTCATTCAACCAACACTTAAGAAGATTAAAGGAAGATTATCAGCGGGGGTGACCTAAATTGTCTTGCCTGTGGATGGACCTCTTAGTATAAATACCACCTTTTCTGTAAACTTTTCTCATTCATCTACCTGAAGAGGGAGACAGCAGTCTCTGAAATATAGTACTTTTCTCTCTATATTTTGGTGTTTTTATGGGCTCCATTTTATTAATATATATATATATATATATATATATATATATATATATATATATATATATATATATATATATATTCGAGCTACAGATGGCATCAATATCCTAAATATTATATACTATATATATATATATATATATATATATATATACATATATAATATATATATATATATATTATATATATATATATATATACATATACTTATATATATCTATATATATATATATATATATATATATATATATAGATATACTTATATATATATATATATATATATATATATCTATATATATATATATATAAACATAAACAATAGAATATATCATATATATATAATAAATATATATATATATATATACTATATATATATATATAATATATATATCTATCTCGCAACCATATAAATATTCACCACTACAAAATCTGACTTGAAGCAGAACAGAGATAGCCTTCAGGGCAGACATGTATTGTTATATAAAGCAAGTAGACAGAGAATGAACGACTTGCTCCGGTCCTCCCGAAAATGATTCCGGGCGTCATCAGTGTCATTGGGAGGATAAAACAAGATCGTTCAATTATTCAGAACGTTTAATAGATTTCCCGTAAGGATTATTCTTGACTCTGATGTAAATAGATTCTGGCTCGATGCATTAAACAGGGCGCTGGCTAGACGGCCACTGCCTGGCTGGATGGACGGGTCCTGCGACAAATGCTCGGACGGTCTATGTGACACATTAAATGATTAAGTGACAGAGTCTGTTTTGGGCAGGGGAGAGAGAGAGAGAGAGAGAGAGAGAGAGAGAGAGAGAAGGGGGCTGGTATTGTGTAATTCAACTTAGTAAGACAGAACTTAAGACAGACAGGATTACGCTTTGCCTTATACTTTACAGAGAGAGAGAGAGAGAGAGAGAGAGAGAGAGAGAGAGAGAGAGAGAGAGAGAGAGAGTTGGCATTGTTTAATGCAAACTAGTAAGACCAATACACTCAAGAGAGATAAGATTCAAGCAATAGCTTATTCCTCAAGGAGACAGAAAGAAATGGAGGCGAGACGACGATGGAATCCCGAGATATTCCAAAGTAGCTCCTTGTGTTGGGGCATAGAACGAAGCACGAGAGGTCACGATGATCATCAAATATTGAATCCCTCATCATTCGGAAGGGATTAACCTTATTTATGAACACACGTCAACCCGTTTGCCACCGGGGGGTTTAATCCTCACTGATACGCTAGTCAAAACGACCTCCAAATGCATCTGAATAAGGCCATACTCGGGATATTTATAACCAGCGAACTGCAAATGCATAGCTACACAGATGCTTTTTCAATGCTTTTACGGAATATATTTTATGCAGAAATGCTTTTGAATCACAGATGGTATGTTAATAGCACAAAACAACGGATATGATGGTGCTTTTTATTTTATTTTATTTATTTATTCATTTTTCAAATTGCAATAATAAGCTCTATTGGCACAAGAGATATCATAAAATACATGAGCATGACACATATTGCATATATGCCTGCAATCGCACATGCAGCTTTCTCACTCAACACACTCTCACTCTCTCAGAAAAAGAAAACACGAATGAAGCTTTTTATGAGTAGGGAGACAACGAGAAAGGATAGAGAAGTTATTTTCTCACACGAGAGAAAGAGGGCTAACTTTCTCATTTGAGAGGTAAATGGTGCGATAGAGGCGAAAGCGCAATATTTTCATCTGATTCTAGAGAGGAGCAGGAGAGAGAGATAGGAGAGGAATAGAGAGAGGAGAGAGCGACGCTTACCTTACATCTTGTTCGGGTTGCCCCAGGTCCCTCAGTGTGAGGCACCTCTAATGTCTACCAGAGAATTGCTAGTGCATCTTCCGGTATATTTTGCATCTTCCAATCTTGGATGGTCTGGGATGCAGCTTAGATATTTGTCGAGCTTATTCTTAAACACATCTACGCTCACTCCTGATATATTCCTCTTATGAGCTGGCAACGCATTGAATAGACGCTGCATTGTCGATACTGGTGCGTAGTGGATTAATGTCCTGTGGGCTTTCCTAATTTTTCCTGGTATAGTTTTGGGCGCTATTAATCTACCTTTGCTCGCTCTTTCTGATATTTTAAGCTCCATGATGTTTTCGGCAATTCTTTCTATCGGTTTCCAAGCCTGAATTATCATGTAGCGTTCTCTTCTCTTTTCTAAACACTGTAATTTTAAAGAGAGAGAGAGAGAGAGAGAGAGAGAGAGAGAGAGAGAGAGAGAGAGAGAGAGAGAGAGAAGCACGATCATCTAAAGTTTATACCAATGATATTGAAAAAGATTAAAAAGCGAACATAAGAGTACAAAGGTCTGTATATATTGAGAGAGTAGAAAGGTCTGTATATGTTAAAAGAGTACAAAGATCTGTATATGTTGAAAGAGTACAAAGGTCTGTATATATTGAGAGAGTAAAAAGGTCTGTATATGATGAGAGAGTAGAAAGGTCTGTATATGTGGAGAGAGTAGAAAGGTCTTTCTATGTTGAGAGAGTAGCAAGGTCTTTATATGTTGAGAGAGTAGAAAGGTCTGCATATGTTGAGAGAATAGAACTGTTGGTTGAGTCAAGGATAAGCTGACGGAGATATAACGTTAATGAAGTTGCAGCTAATAATTCTCAGTGTTTATTATGAATACTCTGAATTGATTTCTAAGGCAGGAAAGGAAGTTAATGACAGTGGCTAGTTTGGTGTAAAAATGGGTTTCAATCAGCCTGTGGTGTTTTCGTATGGTAACACGGCATCCCGGGCTTTAAATAGTTACTCTGTGTAAGTTTTAGGTAAATAAAAGGATATCTGGGTGTACATTTGCAACTGAAAAGTGTTTTAATAATTTACTGTATGCGAATTACACCATTAATACCGTTAATATTCGAAATAAGATATTATTTAAAGCCCGGGACGCAGTGTTACCATGCGCAAACACCACAGGCGGATGGACAGATGGAAAAAAACAGAGTATAGTTGTTTCATATTTTCAGTAATGTAACCATGGAACTAGTCTTGAAAGAGGATAAAAGATTTAGGGAAAAGTTCGCTGAACGAAAAAATAAATAAGTGAATGATACGTAGCTTTATTGATGCTTGTGGATAATAAAAAGCGGAGGAAGACAGTTTTAAACAGCGAGCAACGTCGAGATAGGAGCATAAGAAAGAATTCACAAGGAGAAATAACATGATTCGAAAGTCTAAGATGTTTTCTTTTCCATGGAGAGAAGCTGTAGGCATTACTCAAGGTTCTTTGTAGGCCACTAGCGGCAACCCCTTTCGTTCCTTGTACTGTGCCTCCTTTCATATTCTCTTTCTTCCATTTTACTTTCCACCCTCTACTAACAACTGATTCATAGTGCAACTGCTTTGAGGTTTTCCTCCTGTTACACCTTTCAAACCCTTTAATGCCAATTTCCGTTTCAGCGCTGAATGGCCTCATAGGTCCTAGTGCTTGGCTTTTGGCCTAAATTCTATTTTCGTTCAGTTCAATTCACGGAGAGAAGGAAGGATGGCAGGAAAGGATGAATAATTTTGACGTTTTGGGAAAGAAGGATGAGACTGGAACCGGAAAACTGACAAGAATGAGTAGCACTTTGAGTACAGGTTTGCCATATGACGCAGCTGTTGTATATACTGAACGTTCCCCGTAACCTAAGTTAATTTGATTTGGAAGCAAACCACGAATGCGACTGTGACAGTTAACAGCGCGTATGATTATGTGCATGTGCGTGGGATGGGATTCTCAAATGTTAATTTCATGCGTACATATCAAAAATAGCATAAATATGCACTTGATAAGTCCATTTCAAAACTAATATTCACGTAAAATTATGTTGCTGTGCAGTTTGAGTACATAAAAAAAAAAATTAACCGTCATAATTCAATCATGAGTGTGTGCAAATGCGTCAATTCAACTAAAAATATAAAATCTGTGGATTTGATTTCTTCCCCTATCCCTTGCTTGGGTTATAAGTTTGTACTGATATAGCCCATCCAAACAAGTCAAGAATGCGCCGAAACTTCGGCTTAATCGAGCTTTCTGTACAACGTAAAATGTTGTATAAAAACCATCAACTATGACTGCCAGCTCTCCAGCTGCTCACCTGATACGGTAGAGTGAGGGTGCGTCCCATGGCTCCGGACCCTGCCAGATGCACGATCATGGCTAGATTTTCAATGGATCCAAACGGTCCTTAAAGCAGAAAAGGCTACCGATATTCAGTGGGTTTGAATATCGGTAGCCTTTTCAGCTTCAAGGACCATTTGGATCTATTGATGACCTCATGTGTTATTTACAAAGTTACTTGTCCTCGATGTAATCGAGGAACCTATATTGGATCGACACATAGGTTACTTAAGGTCTGAATAGACAGTCAGAGCTGTCAGCTATAGAACTGGCATTAAGCTTTCGAATGTCGAATTTTCCAACATAAGTCCTTGATCTGAATAGAATACCTACATTTATCGGTATGATCCCTTAAGGTTTTGGGCAGAGCTTCCAATCATAAGGTTTTAACAATTAATGAATCATTGTTTATTAAAAAAAACTGGTCCCCTCACTGAACACCCATGCCGCGTCTACACCTCTTTACCTCTCGTGAACTGTTTACGTTTTTTGTTAGTCCTTCCTCTGTCTTCACACTCAATGGTTGGTCCTTATTTGTATTTTTAACTGTGATTGTTTTATTGTACCTTACATTGTGTATTTTAATATTGTAGCTTAATTTTATTATACTACTTAGCTATTTTTACTTTGTAGCTTGAAAATGAGGTCCTCTGGTTGGCTTCGAAACGCTGAAACTTAATAATATGAGTTCCTTGACCTGTTGTTGTGCTTCCCCTGCCTTCAACCTCTGCCTGTTGAATATATATATATATATAGTATATATATATATATATATATATATATATATTGCTTAAAAAATCACAGTAGATGCACGTGACTTCATAAATAAGCGAATACCACGGGAGATGATAGTCAGGAATCCAAGCGCTTTCGTCTTTATTCAGACATCGTCAAGGAGCTACTAAAGTACAATCGGAGAGGAAGGCCTCAGGTACAAACAAGATCAGGAATACCAGATGGTTAATTATCAAAAGGGTAAAAATTAAAAGGGATAATCCAGGATTATCGGATATCACACGGTCACAAAACTTAAACAGATTCTGACCCTAACCGAAATTACAAAGTATCTTTACAGTCCAAAACATGTAAAAACTGAATATATTAATTTTGTTGCTTATATTTATCTACAACTTTTTTTCATTATGAAAGCATCAAGTTTAAATAAACCAAGACTTAAATTTAGAACATTTCTATTATTTGACTTGATAAAACAAGATTCAATGATATTCCTTTTAACTGTGTCATTACATGGGACTAAGGCTCTTGCTTGACTCCAGTTAATAGGATGGTCTAAATCTCTCATATGTACAAATAATGCATTCGATATTTGCCCAGTTCTCACAGAATATTGATGTTGCTTAAGACGCTGTGAAAGAGATTTGCCAGTCTGTCCGTAATAGATTTTATCACACTTTTTGCAGGGAATTTCATATATGCAGCCTGGAAGATCTTTAGGAGAATTTTTGATTACTAAACTCTTGACATTAATATTACTGAAAACAACATTTATGTTAAAAAGCTTTAAAATTCTAGGAATATCTAAAAACCTTTCATCATAAGGTAATTTTAGAATGTTATGCTTACTAAATTCAAGTTTGTCATTAGTTGAATAAAATGTTTTTCTAGCTCTTTTCTATGCCACATCTACAAAAGTCCTTGGGTATTTAAGTTTCAATGCAATATCATAAATAGTTTTAATTTCAGCGTCAATAAACTGCGGGCTACAGACACGTAAAGCCCTTAGGAACATCCCAGAAAAAACAGAGAATTTAACATTTTGATGGTGATTGGAGTAGTAATGAACAAAAGAGGCAATATTAGTTGATTTTCGAAAGACTGAAAAGGTGAAATTTCTATCATTTCTATGGACAGTTACATCAAGAAAATTCAAATTACAATTTCTTTCTTCCTCTACAGTAAATTTTATAGAAGGGACTAAATTATTGAGATTATTAAGGAATTCCTGGAGGTTTTCGTGAACTGGCCAGGAATTCCTTAATAATCTCAATAATTTAGTCCCTTCTATAAAATTTACTGTAGAGGAAGAAAGAAATTGTAATTTGAATTTTCTTGATGTAACTGTCCATAGAAATGATAGAAATTTCACCTTTTCAGTCTTTCGAAAATCAACTAATATTGCCTCTTTTGTTCATTACTACTCCAATCACCATCAAAATGTTAAATTCTCTGTTTTTTCTGGGATGTTCCTAAGGGCTTTACGTGTCTGTAGCCCGCAGTTTATTGACGCTGAAATTAAAACTATTTATGATATTGCATTGAAACTTAAATACCCAAGGACTTTTGTAGATGTGGCATAGAAAAGAGCTAGAAAAACA
>NC_061102.1:51576679-51586679 GCF_015104395.2 Macrobrachium nipponense | reverse complement strand
ATATCTATTTGCATGATATTTCACAAACAAATCTGCATACTGACCCGCCCTTACATATTATTTCATGTTAAGCTTTTGCGTTTACCGGCTAATTTTACGCCCACAAACTTACATTGTAGGCTTCCAAACAAACATGGATTATGGGGAAAGTAATGTTAATTAATAATAAATAACAGAATTGGTCATTACTATATATAAATAGGTATGAAAGGTTAAAAGAGGAAATAACATGCCCCGATACGACCTCCAGCTTGCTCAGGACGCGTGCTAGATTTTCCCTTCACGCACAAGTTGTAAACATTATATTCCTAACTTAACGTGAAGTGGTCTTCGTAATTATTACTCATACTTAGTATTACGCGTACTAACAACAAGGATCAAATAAAAAGGACATAAATCAAATGAAAAGGTGCTAAATGGTCAAATAAAGCGTTGTTTCACCAAACGAAAATGAAATATGCTATATTCTATTAAGAATTATTTTTGTACTGTTTATCATGTACATTTATTTGTTTACATTTTCATTCTAATAAATAAACCATAAATATCCAATCCTAAAATTCCTGTACCTTTAATCAACGTAAAACACCTTTTCAGACCTTTTTAGGCTCTACCATGGACCTTTCCTATCACAACAACAAGAACAACAACATAATAGTTTCGAGGCTTACTCCCCGGGTAAGACAGAACGTTGCGCTGGAGTGTGCCCCAAGATGAAGCAGTGGAGTCGAAGGCTTGGAGATACTGGCTATATCGCCATGAAAGGCATAAGACAACTTACATGTGGCACTGTGACAATCCGGGATCTACAAATATCGGTCCAAATACTTCAAAGATTTCAACGAAACATAATGATGAGGAGGAAAGGCGGAACTTCCCAACGTACCAAGCGAAAAATAATGCCAGATATTATATAAGGCTTTAGAAACATCTTGAAATCAATAACGAGTAAGTCAAATACTCTTATTTTCTCTTACTCGGGGAGTAAGCCTACGAACTACTTTGTGTTTTATTGGGGGTAGGAGAGCCCTATGGACCTAAAAAGGTCTGAAAAAAAGTGTTTCGCGTCGAGTTAAATTTACAGGAATTTTAGGATAGGATATTTATGAATGATTTATTAGAAGGAAAATGTGAAAAAATAAATAATACGCTTGTTAAACCGTACAGAACAATTATTTCTAATACAAAATAGCATATTGATTATAATTTTAATTTTCGTTAGTCAAACAACGCTGTACCTCACCGTAGATTTTAGCACGCAATCCGAGTAAGCTGGAGGCCGGATCACGCCTTGTTGCGGGTTCGTTCTCAAGAAATACACAGGAAGTAGGACCTTTCAAATCATAAAAATAAAAAGGCAACTGTGAATTTTCCAAAGTTACCGAGTCTCACTGATATGCGAATGTTTGATGGAGTAAATACAAAACCGTCTTCTCAATATTTTTCTTGGTCTTGAGAGAAAGCATCTGAATGAGGATTTAATCGAAGGTCAAAGAAAACATCAAGAGATATAACTGGAGATATAACCGAAATGAAAATCGACTTCCTGACTTATTCAAGACGAACTCAATCACAAACAAAAGGTGGCGACCCGAGTTCTCCTCCCAGGAAGGCATAAGTTACCTTCCGTTGAGTATTAAGGTTAAAGATAAGAGATCCCCCGGTAAGTAGGGCTGGATCACGTCCTGGCCCGAAACCCTTCTGGAATAAAGATGTGTTTTTTTTTTCGTTTTTTTTTTCTGGGCTGAATAAGCATTTCTTTTCTCGCCTGATTACGACGGCTAACAAAAGTGCGATGAAGAAGGAGCTGGAAGCTGGGAGTAAAAGATAGCCTAAGAAGAATGATGAATGGAGGGAAATGTATGTACTGACGTATTTCTTACTCCCACCACACATGCTGAGAGGATACACAAAAGGATTTACGATAAGGACATTATTTGAAAATAACGGGATCTTTGGTGTATCATGTTTTTATACCTAGAAAGACCTTCAAGAGGGAGACGATTATATTATTCCTTCTATCACCTATGTACTTACATGTGTCTTTATACCTAGAAAGACCTCCAAGAGGTAGACGATTATATTATACCTTCTATCATCTATGTAGTTACATATGTCTTTATACCTAGAAAGAACTCCAAGAGGGAAACGATTATATTATACTTTCTATCATCTATGAAGTTACTAACATATCAAGATGAACATTTTCTGAGCACTGAAGATTTGTGGTGTCTACATTTAAATAAACGCAAGTAGACAAAGCTTGTCTTCATAGTGAAGAATTAATAGTAATATTTGTGCACAATGTTCCTACGAAGTGTTGGATACCATTTCCATTAAAAAAGCTAAAATTATAACCCTGAATATCAGTCACGTGACATTCGGATTCTCCCTGCACTTAGCCCCTATCGAACAATTTCCATTGTTCCATCAGAGGGAAAGGATAGGAAGAAGAGCAAAATATCGTGTTATTAAGAGGAAAATAGTTGGTATATATATATATATATATATATATATATATATATATATATATATATATATATATATATATATATATATATATATATATATATATATATATATATATATATATATATATATATATATATATATACATACACTAAGGCAGTTGGCTCAAGTCCTGGTGTAAGGCGAGTTCTCATCATTTTTCATTTCATTGCACCGGTCAGACGATTTCCCTATTTCTATTTCACTTTTATACAGCAACTGTCTATTTGCCTTCCAACCGATTTTGACAAATAGACGTACCCATAAGACAGTACATACATTCTTTTCGATGGCCATTCCCGACGTCCTTCAATCAGTTCAATGATTTGTCCAACATACTTTCAAAACACTAGCATCACTACATACCGTATCACAAGACTATCTTCTGAATAAACAAGAGGTTTATGCATCCGTGTTCATAACAAAAATCTCTCTCTTTGCTTAAATCTCATTCTACTCTGATTTACCGAGGCTTCAACACTATACAAAAAAATCCCCTTTGTATAGAAGAAACTTTAAAGTTTCGCTTGTATCCTGCAAAAGATACCTCTTGTCTTTAATCGTCTCCCGAACTACAATAGGGGCTTTCATCCACTTTTTCGGCTTATGGTACAATGGACGGTACTGTGGATATCTCTCCATATTAAGAAGCCACTCATCATCGAGGCTTCCTGATTTACTCTGCCTCTTTCTTCTTCAGGTGATTTGACTTCGCCAGGACTTTTAACATTTCACTCTACAAAGACCATAAATTAATCGCGTTTTAAAAGGCAGCTAAAACCTCAGGTACCTATACAGATCGCTTCTTCTTTCGAAGAAATTCACTTAAAAGTTTGCCATGTTTTGTCTTGTTATATTCATTCTCATCTGAAAAGTATATTTTCATTGTTATAGTGGTGCCACTACAAGCTCAGCGCTATCTGGTTTCAGAAGCCAAGGTTGATTGATTGTGCCTATTAAATCTGGCGTCACATCATCTGGGTAATTGACAAAGCCAAGGAAGCACTGTGGAGTCAAAACCACAAAGTGCAAATTTAAGAGCAGCTCATGGGATATATTCATTAGTTGTACTACTGAGAGTTTTCTTTACAGAAACGCTCTTCATTTATGCTTCATCTCGGAAGGATGCCTTTTTTTTATTATCATTAAATCACTTTCCAAGAAGGCTCCCTTCTGAAATGCCAGCTAAAGCTCATTAATTGGAATCTGACAGCATTTCCTACAACTTGGAATCCGACAGTATTTTTTAAAACTTGGAATCCGACAGCATTTTCTAAAAATTGGAATCTGACAGCATTTTCTAAAACTTGGAATCTGATAGCATTTTCTAAAACTTGGAATCTGATAGCATTTTCTAAAGCTTGGAATCCGACAGCATTTTCTAAAACTTGGAATCTGACAGCATTTTCTAAAACTTGGAATCCGACAGCATTTTCTAAAACTATGGAGACGCCTAAAAAGGTCTGAAAAAAGGTGTTTCGCGTTGCGTTAAAGATATAGGAACTTTGGGATAGGATATTTATGATTTATTTATTAGAACGAAAATATATATAGATAAAAAATTAATAACGTGTATATTAACCACTACAGAACAACTATTTCTTATACATTATTTGACCGTAGATTTTAGCACGCGCCTCGAGTAAGCTGGAGGTCGAATCATGCTTGGCTCTCGCACTTACCGCGGCCGGAAGATCTCTCTGAATTTGGATAGAGAGAATTTGACTCGTTTACTACATCTTACAAATGGCGCATCTTATCAATCTCTCATACTTTCACCATTGTTTTCTTAATTTGGGGCCCGAACTCGCAGATATATTGGTATTTTCAACTTGGAGGTCAACGGTAGTCCTTTCCTTTTTTTTTTTTTTTAATAACTCCATTACGACCTTTACCAAGTCTTCCTCTTAGAAGCAAGGAGTGTTCTTTCAGTGCTGGTTGCATATCGCTTTAAACTCTTTATGAACTTTCCTCCAAATGACCGTCATGTAAATTGGCAGCCAATAAGCATTTGTTTCCATCAATAATGTCGATGAAAATACATCTTGCGAAGTCCCACATACTTGGCTCGACATCATAGACGAAAAACAAAGGAAGATGAAGCGTCGCTTCTTAGGTAATGACATTTCTGCCTCTTCAAACAGCTGATCATATTGGGATCGGGGGCCCACCCCCCGGAAGACGGGGTAAGGGGGGGGGGGGGGGGGGCGTTTATCTTCAGGGACGAGTAGTGGTGACAGGAATGAGCGACAGACACCGATAATCACTTATCTAGTTTGCATAAGGCAATTCATCAACAAATATAGCTCCACTATTCTGATATTTTCACGTACTTAACAGGAAAATAACTTATTGGAATAATCTCATTGAAGGAATTATGATATGGCACTGGTTTCAAATTGTGATCCACTTTCCATTTCAATGCTCAATCTCGTGGCTTACCAAGGAATCGACTTGAACTCACTTTATTCCGATCTATAATCCCGGGCCGGTATTTTACGAAAAAGTAATAAAAACCAATATCATCTCTCCCGTTGGTACTTTTAACTTATTCATAAGCAGTTAAACGCTTTGTCAACACTTGGCCAGCGGTCCTGAATGTTGAAGTGCTTGAAAAATAGAACACCGATTCTCTTCACCTTCAAGCACATCACAAAAATCATTGGAATAAACCAAATGTCATAAGTTTTATTTACACAATTGATAAGTATTCTCTGCAATCAAATATTAATTGAATGTTTGTCGAAACGTACAAATAACACATTCTCTTTGGTATCCGATCCGTCAGGATTAGTGGCTGTGGTGCACGATCAAAAAATTAATTCCAGATTTTAGTACATCACTGAAATAATGCAGTGTAATGATGTTCGTATATCTTGGGAGTAGACCCTCTTTTAAACAAGTCTTGTTGAAAAGGATTGCTGCATCAGCTCCATTAATTTTGTATAGAGTCTTCTCTATTTTCCTTATCAAGGATTTCTCAATGTTGCCAAAACTGGCAAGCAACGTGCCAAAGGGGATCGTCAAATCCGGTGTAGTCATATTGAAATATCTTTATTACTGCTACTACTACTACAAGTTGTTCTCTCTCTCTCTCTCTCTCTCTCTCTCGTCTCTCTCTCTCTCTCTCTTGACGCAACGTTTCGCCCAGATCTGCCAGGGCATTATCACAGCGATGGTTGATAGAGGACTGAATCTTGGTGGCGAATCCTTCTCTTTATATCATGGTCGTGCGGGCGCTCACGGATGCTCCTGCAGGACCCAATGAAAAGTCAAGTATCCTCCGGGTCCTGCAGGAGCATCCGTGAGCGCCCGCATGACCATGATATAAAGAGGACTCGCCAGCAAGATTCAGTCCTCCAGCAACCATCGTTGTGATAATGCCCTGGCAGATCTGGCGAAACGTCGCGTCAAGAGAGAGAGAGAGAGAGAGAGAGAGAGAGAGAGAAGAGAGAGAGAGAGAGAGAGAGAGAGATTCAGAACTACTTATATTAGTAGTAGCAGTAATAAAGATATTTCAATCTGACTACACCGGATTTGACGATTCCCTTTGGCACATTGCTTGCCAGTTTTAGCAACATTGAGAAATCCTTGATAAGGAAAATAGAGAAGACTCTATACAAAATCAATGGAGCTGATGCAGCAATCCTTTTCAACAAGACAGTGTAATGATGTTACATATGAACGCTTTCGACGCTAGAAAACATCTTCTGTCAGGAATTAATTGCATAAGAATGCATGAAATTATACCGGGTTATCTAGATGGACGACACTATAAGAAATAAGGCTACTGTCGTTCCTTTTAAAAGATAATGAAACAATCTGTTAACGATAAGAAAAGGAACAAAGAAAGTGGTAACTACGACAAACTCAGAAAAAGCCTAAAATCGACCGTCAGCGGGGGATGATAATGACTCATCTTTTGGTCTGTGGTCACCCAAGAGAAACAAATCTTTAATGATACCTACAAAAAACAATGGTTGCCTTATCACTTTACAGGTAAAAGAAGAAGGGTCCTAGGGAAAAAAAACCAAGTTTCAAAGAGGTTAATCAGAGGCACCTGATATGATCCAAGCACAATTACGATGATAAGCACAAATATATTCAAAAGAACTTGATATTCGAAATCAGGACAAATGAGATAGGGGAAATCTAGAGGATTCATTGATTCACTGTTGTTTAGCGAAAGGTAACAGGAGACGTACAGGAGCGAACACTGATGAACAGGACGAAGACATTTAGGGACAGGAAACGCAAAAAAAAAAAAAAACGGAATAGCAAACGGCCGTGTACCGCTTGCATATACCCGAACTGTAACAGAGTAGCGAGACCTTCCCTGAAAAAAAGCTGGACGCCATATCTTAAAAAAAAAAAACTAATCAAAGAACTTTCCTCATTATGTTTCCCACACCCAAACGAATACCGCTTTGAACTAATCTAACCTAACCTAGGGCATGGTTTAAAAAAAAAGGGGGGGCTGGTGCAAAACTAGTATACATCTCGGGAATTTGAGTACAGCTCACATTAGTATTAAAAGAGTGCACACTAAAGAATAATGCAGCAGTCAGAAGAAGGCCTCTCAAAGGGAACTTTCCACTGAACTCCATCTAGTATCTTAAAAAGATATCAAAATAAACGACGAGGCCTATACATAACCGCGTTCCAAATTCTGTCTCAATCTGTATAAAGAACTACGACAAGAAAAGCCTCCACAGCATTTGTAAAAGGAATGCTGGCTACCCTACAGAAAAGATGCATTAACGCTATGTCAGGAAAGTAAGGGCAAGTGATGAGGATTAAGAATTAGGCACAATAATCAAAGGGAGCAGTTTGCTCACTTGCATTTTCTTTAAAGAATCTACTGGTGTATACACAAGCGCGCAAGCAAGCTAACACATTTATAGCAGCCCTACCGCGCACATGCACAAACACACAAACTCATATATATACACACTTATACATATATAGTGTGTGTATGACGTTAGAAAACTTTATTCTTACGTATGCACACATACATTACCCACACACCCATACATAAACATACAGAATCTAAACTGAAACATACGAAGGCATACGCATATTATTTCCTCGCCATCTCTGCGTGTTTTGTGTTGCATCATTGCCAAAGGCTTTTAAAAGGACGTATTTTGCCGAGCTATGACCTGACATAAAGCAGAGCGTCCGCAATCAATCTTGTGTGTACCATGTGGAGAGAGAGAGAGGGCGAGGGTCAGGGTCAGGAGTAGGGCCAGGGGTAGGGACAGGGGTACAGGGATGGAAGGCAGGGATGGGGGAGGGGGGGGGGCGGAGGGAGAGTCTTTGTGAGTGGGTGATTGCCACATCTCTGTTTGCTTCTCATTCTCTCCAATTTATTGTTTACTTCGTTAGCTGAGAGGTTTGCTTTGTATTTAATCTAAGAGAGAAAAACCGGGGCAGAACGACGACTTCGTTATATTTTTATAGTTTCGTCAGCTGCCTCACTCACCACCCAGTGCTTTAACGGCGACGGTTACTGCAGGAGCCTTTTTTTTTTTCCCACTTTCCACGACGGAGGCTGCAATCAACTGATAGATCTTCAGTCTTCTTAGAGACGCAAACCTGAAACATTTTAGGGGGGTGACGGTACGAACATCTGCGACAGAATCTTTGCCTACTTTCATTCGTGGCGCAAAACGCCAAGCTAACTATTGCACACCTAATTCAAGCTAATTATTGTGTGAGGTATAAAGCGGGAAAACTGAAGGGCAACTCGCAAAAAGAGCGCTGGCGTTCGAGGCGAATACCTCGAGTCAGAAAACAACAGAGAGAAACCCAGACCAAAGGGAAAAGGGGGGAAGGGAACGAGGAAAAAGGAGCCTTCAACAACAATAAAAGTGTCTCCTGTATAAACGAGCAGAGGAGGAAAATCTAGACGTCCCGATTCCGACCAAAATAAAAGTCCTCAATTAGATAAGAGGGGGAGGGGAGGGGGAGGGGGAGGAGGACCTTCACTGCATGTTTTCAGTGTAAACGAGCGGCCGACGTATAAATCATATTTCCTTTTACGGGGAGAGACCTCCGACTCGGTCCGGGTAATGGGCGGAGGTGGGGGGGGTGATGGGGGGGGGGGGGGGGGGTTGCAGAGGGGTGGTCAGTGATGAAGGAAAAGTAAGGGCGACCTTTCGACGTAAAATATCATTTCTCTCTCTCTCTCAAGAGGAACTGAACGACGTGACTGTGTTCATTTAAAATCCTGTATGCTCCTTTTGACAGCAGTGACTTATGCCACCGGTTGCTAATCGATTGTTGTGGGTCGCAGATGGTGTTTTGAGAGAGAGAGAGAGAGAGAGAGAGAGAGAGAGAGAGAGGAGAGAGAGAGAGAGATTCCTTAAAGTTTAAGATATACATCGCTGAAACAAAAAGGCTAAGTGAGTAATAACCTCAACCCACCTGGATGAAAACACTTATCAGATTCTCTCTCTCTCTCTCTCATACAAGATTGTGACTGACAATTGATCGACATTTATATATATATATATATATATATATATATATATATATATTATATATACACGTATATATATATTATGTATATATATATATATATATATATATATATATATACGTATATATATATACACTATATATATATATATATATATTATATATATACACATATATATATATATAAATATACATACATTCATATATATATATATATATATATATATATATATATATATACATATATATATACATATTATATATAAAACTACATATATATATATATACATAATATATATTATATATATATATATATATATATATATATATATATATATATATATGAATAAATATGAATGTCGATCAATCCTCAGCCGAGAATAGATTGGTGTGCGTCTACCATATATATAGTTTGTGTGTGTGTGTATTATATATATATATATATATATATATATATATATATATATAATATATATATATATATATATATATATACACACACACACACACAAACTATATATATGGTAGACGCACACCAATCTATTCTCGGCTGAGGCTTGATCGACATTCATATTTATTTTTTTCTTTTAAAATCTTGGACGCACATCTGTGATATTCGGGCTATTAAATGCAGTACCCAGGGTAATAAGTATGCACCATTAATTATCATCCTGTAAAATCTCAAATAAAAGTTAAATCATACTCAATCTGGCAGATCCTGCCTATGGATTCCCTTTCTGCACTTTCTCCACCCTCCATTTACTCCCCCACCCCCCTCCGGCCACTTTTAAATTATGTAAGGGGGCCCCTCTCCCCCTATTGTCCCCATGTAACCAAACCACTTGGAAACACCCTGGGCCATCTTTCCACTTATGTCAAGGTTTTCAGCTGTTATTTGTCATCATATCTCTTCACTCATTTCCCATTGACTATGCCTTGTCCTCTGAACAGCCTCCACCTTTCCATATACTATACTAGATTGCCCAGATTGACTTCATAACTCATAGGC
>NC_061102.1:51569179-51571679 GCF_015104395.2 Macrobrachium nipponense | reverse complement strand
GCCGTTATTAATGCTCCCTGTAACTAGTTTGTGTGCCCTTTTTATCTGATGTGACAGGGATATTAGGCAGTGACTTCATCTGGTGAATGATAAATGAACGCAAATTTGATGACCCTGTGTGCACCGGACTATGACGTCGAAAAACAAAAAGGTCTTAATCAGGATCACAGTGAATAGTTGACCTTAATTGACCGTTTATGTACAAACATCAGATGAAGAGGTTATGTGACCAGACACTGGAAAGGTCATCGATGATTATGTCAAGTAAATTAGTTAATGATTGCGTCATACACTTGTGACATCAGAAATGTACATAACAGAGCGAAAGAATGGCAGGTTCAGGTCGTCCGTAACGAAAAGTTAAATGTAGGACCCCCTAATTTGAAGAGCTCAAATTTCCAATGTCATTATCTTGTGCATGATTTTCAACTTTAATGATTACTCAAAGTCTGAGCTCAATTTATAGAAAAAAGGAGCTAAATCAACACTGAAAATAATTAAATTGGCTGTAATTTAGGTAATATACATCCATTTCCATATTTTATAGTGGAAGACAAAAAAGCAAAGATTCTTCTCAGCCTAACACAAAAGGAAATATATTCAAACTTATGCAACACTGGTGACCTCACACATAATATCCTTATGCCTAAGAAAGGTCCTTGCCTAAGGGCGGTCTTCAAGTGTGGTCAAGTGTAAAAGGGTGTGAGAGCCAGTACTCCCTTTACCCAAACAAGGTAGTTTTTGCTTTACACTTCGAAATTACTAGGCTACTCTTAAGATGCACCGATAGGTAGAATACAGTCTATCTTTTATTATAATTTGCCTAAAAAGTTTTATTTGATCCTCCACGACTAATAATCCAACAATTACAGGGCCGTGAAGTCCAGTAATATATATATATATATATATATATATATATATATATATATATATATATATATATATATATACACACACACACACACACGTACATTTACGTCCAATGACAGGACTGCGGCATCGCGCATGCGAGCGATGACGTCTTTCTCTCTGCGCGCAATATTGTCTAACAAATGACAAAATGTTGGATGCGTAATTCCAGTTTCATAACAGTCATTGAAAAATGTCGACCCAACAACAAGCTGTCAGGAGAATTCTGGGTTTTTATCAAGCCTAAAATTGGACTGTAATAGACGGAAAAGTATTGTAAATTGACCAATTAACAATTCCTGACATTCCGGAATAAAACGCAAAACTGGTTTACTGGTCGTATGCGGGCTAGGACTGGTCGCGGCTGGTACGAAGGGGGTATTGGGGGGGTGGGGGGAGAGTTGGGGAATTGATCAGTTACGTTGAAACCGAAACACAAAAGACACACACACACACAAAACAAGCCTTGGTCCTTAATGCCGTTTCGCCCGGCGACTTGTCGTTTGACGAACGACCTTAACTTGAGGGAGGTGCGTGTTGATCACTGAGCGAGTCGTGTCCTTCACCCCATACACTTCCATTTAAAGGAACGAAGCCGGGACGGGGAAGTTCCATTGCTTTATTATAGCTTTGGGGATCTGGCCGCAGATTGCCTATTTTTGCGCTTATTCGAAATCCGCCCAGACGGAAATACGATAAGAGGAGGAAGAGGAATACGCCATCCGCCTAGTCAGTCTTTCTTTCTCTGCTTCGTTGCTGATCTTGACTATCGGTTCCTTTTCCTTTTACTTACCTCAAAATGATGCTGTTTTCATAACGTTGGGAATCCGTCTGTCTGTCTGTCTGCCTGTCTGTCTCTTCTATTTGCCTACCCACCTCTGATATTGCGACCTGTGAATGCCCTCTTCAACCTCGCCTTTTGATATAATCCAACAACGGCCTTGTTATGACTGTCTCAATTGGGCAGGTTTTATCCCACGGATTGGATATTGCCACTCCAAGCAGTTAGGACAATCTTATCCTAATATCCCAGTGAAGGAGGAACTAGAGAGAGAGAGAGAGAGAGAGAGAGGCTGTTGGATTGGTGAGGGGGGGAAATATGGAGGCAGTGGGATAGTTCAAGGGCAAAGAGGAAAAAGACGAGGAACAGATTGGAATAAGGTCACGAAAGTTCTCAGCAAACCATCCATAGATTCCTTCCCGTTTTCCTTCTCCTCCTGCGATTTCCTCTTGACCGTTCCCTCTAGTTATTCCTCTTGATCTATGGAATGGATTGGGCAAAGGAGGCGACGCATAAATACGGGAGGGATGCTCGGGGAGGATGCAGGAGGGGAAGAGAGCAGCAAAATGAAAAGAGGAGAGAGAGAGAGAGAGAGAGAGAGAGAGAGAGAGAGAGAGAGAGAGAGAGAGAGAGAACTCTTCCCAAGAAGAGATACGAGCGTTGTGAGCAGTTTGCATGATCTGTAATCAAATATGAATTCTGAATATTTTTGGAGAATTCTAAATCTTTATTTTAATACTATATCTGCAGGACTCCTGTCATAATATGACCTACTCAATGGGTACACTGTAGGCATTAATAAAGATTTTT
>NC_061102.1:51559179-51566679 GCF_015104395.2 Macrobrachium nipponense | reverse complement strand
ATGAGCTTCGTAAAAATGAATTCTCAGCACCTCCATCTCCCGAAGTAGTGGTGTTATCTTAATCTGGATACTTTTATGCTGTCACTTGATGCATGAGTATTTTGGAATCGTCGACACAGCTAATTATCAGTTTAACAGGCAAGAAAAAAAATACTTATATTTATAATCATAACCGTTAATAGGCAACCACTGGACACATTTCGAGTGCTACGTTCAGACCATTTTGTATTATATATATATATATATATATATATATATATATCTATATAATATATATATATATATATATATATATATATATATATATATATATATATATATATATAAAATACCAACACACACGCACACATACATAATATGAATTTTATCACATCACCGTGATTCATATATACATGCATTAAGCTAAAAAAATGTCCTGTAATATCCAATTCGCTCTACCTCGCAATTAATATATTTTCATATGTTAACCGAAGGATGGAATTTGTTAGTCCAGAGGACGGAATTATTATCGACCGAAAAATCCCTTCGTGAAAATATTTCAATTCCGAGGTAGAGTGATTTGGATATTCAAGGACATTTGTGTATGTGTGTGTATATATATATATATATATATATATATATATATATATTATATATATATCACAACCTATGTATAACACAATCCATACATTTGTTTAACTGAATGCATACGTACTTCAACATAGAAGACCTACGTTACATAAACAGAGGAATACAAAGATGCCATGAACACATACCGAGGTTGGAATGGAAAATATGCAGGGGTAGTAGCCCTTTCATCCAGTCCCCATGGGAAGGTTATTAAGGTCCAATTACTGTTATAATCAAAGTATATGAAGGGCTAACAGGATATGTCGATTGCTTATTTTAAAAGGCTTTGTTAATGCAGCGGCATAATGGATTGAAATTTTCTCATCAAACTCTGTAATGACCCACATAAACTCTTCTCCGGGTTGTTGGAATTGTACTTGGGCCCAGGTCTCTCTCTCTCTCTCTCTCTCTCTCTCTCTCTCTCTCTCTCTCTCTCTCTCTCCGGAATTCTTGCTCTCTCCGCTCATTTATATAATTATCCGTTTTGACGGACAGCTGTGCTTCATTTTCCTCTCTTTCTGAATAAATATCTCTCTCTCTCTCTCTCTCTCTCTGCTCGTTTATATAATTGTCCGTTTTGACGGACAGCTGTGTTAAATTTTCCTCATTTTCTGAATAAATATTCTCTCTCTCTCTCTCTCATCTCTCTCTCTTCTCTCTCTCTCTCTCTCTCTCTCTCTTCCAAATTCCCTTTCTTTCTGCTTGTTTATACAATGATTCGTTTTGATGGGCAGCTATAAGTTTCTCTCTCTCTCTCTCTCTCTCTCTCTCTCTCTCTCTCTCTCTCTCTCTCTCTCTCTCATTCAGAAGGTAAACCCTGCAACGTAAAATATAAATGACTGCACATCTCATCCTTTTTATGTTCAGTCGAAACAAGATATTAATAAAAACGAAAAATCCAAGATTGCCAAAATTTTGCCCAAAATCTTGTTTCTTGTTCTGTCTTTCATTCTTTCACCAACTTCATCTATTCACATTTACCTTGGGATAGATAAAAACCTCATTTTGGTTTCTACCGAGAAGTTTACAATTTTCTCCCCGCAAAAGGATGACAACTTTACTTAGCGAACTTAATGAAGGTGCAATTGTTCAAAATGTATCTACCGAGAAGTTTACAATTTTCTCCCCGCAAAAGGATGACAACTTTACTTAGCGAACTTAATGAAGGTGCAAAATTGTTCAAAATTTATCTACCGTTGCTGAAACGGTATATATAATCATACCAAAGTACAACACACATTTACGTGGGAGTTGTGACGTCTTATTACTTAAAAAAAATAAAGGATATTCGCAGCAGATTCAATCTTTTATTCATACATAACTGATAATAACACGAAACAGTATATCATAACACAATGAGAATAACGATGCAGTTAAGCTATATTCATTAACAAACACTTGGAAAAAAGACAAATCTATAAAATGCAAATATTCCGAGAGAGCTTCAAAACTAAAACATCAATAATGACGGGTTACGAAACATCACTACGTAGCATTTGAACTAAAATGTTAAAAGGTAGTGGAAAACTGTGGTGTGAGAGAGAGAGAGAGAGAGAGAGAGAGAGAGAGAGAGAGAGAGAGAGAGAAATTTTCATTCCCAAGAGTAAAGACAAACAAGTTGTTCCTTGGCACAAATAAATTGGGTGATATTAGAATTGGCATTGTTGTTATTGCGGGAAATGGTAATATGCTTCTTTATGGCAGCCGCTTGTTATTTGGGGATATTTCCTTCATGCTTTTGTTCCCGAAAAGTATTATTTTTCCTCTCGCCACGTTCCTGCTACCCTCGACACATTTCCAACTGCAATTCTCTTAAAAAGAAAAAAAAAAAACTTTGGGATGTCAATCAATGAAAAAATTGGTGCAACTATCATTGCTCGTAATTCAACTAACTATAGACGTTCTATAAACTGAAATAACCTCCTATGTAAGGTAGCGATCAGAATGACATCGATGCCAGTTACATCGACGTCACAGAAGACAAAAGTCCTTTGGCGTTTTCAAGGAAACCAGGGTTGGTGATTTAAAAAAAATTAAAATACCCCAAAAAAATCAGTGATTTATCTTTTTTTTTTTTTTTTTTTTTTTTATTTGTTAATGTTTTTTCAATCCTTTTTTTCCTCAAAATATATTATATAACAGAATTACTATTGATATATCTTTCAGGTTTCCAGTTCTGGCCTAAAGTATATACTTGCATCTTTTTCATATCAAAATAAATAGATGTGGCACAGTTATGCTAAGTTTATATTACCTCCAAACCATAATTGTCAATTTGTTTGCTTTCAAATAAAGAAAAAATAAAACAATATAAGAGGAATAGACAATACTGAAGAAACCCGTAAAAAATATTTTTTTTAAATAACGCTTCATGGAACGAACCGAAATGACGCAAGAGCCAAACAATGAGAAGTCATTAATAACAAACAGTTATTCCGAACGGAACAAACAATACGGAGTCAACAGCAAACTTCCATAATCGCTGCTGGAACTTCCTGTCCGGAGAACCATAACTTGGAAAGTTGCTGGAACTCTCGCCGCCCGGATTCTCTGATTAAAACGGGGGAGAGATTCATCAAGGACAAACCAAAGACTCCGCCCCCCCCCCCCCCGCCCCCCCCCCCCCCCCCCAATCCCCCGACGCCAGATTCTTCTTTCTGCCGAGATCATTTGTCTGTCTGTCTGTATGTTGTTTTTACGTTACATGGAACCAGTGGTTAATCAGCAACGGGACTAACGGCTTTACGTGACTTCCGAACCACGTCGAGAGTGAACTTCTATCACCAGAAATACACATCTCAAACCCCTCAGTGGAATGCTCGAGAATCGAACTCGCAGCCTCCGAGGTGGCACGCCATGACCATACCAATCATGCAACTGAGGCGCTGAGATCATTTGCGTGGGGGCTTACTTTCAGTGAAAACAAGTTAACAACCAAAGATACCACAAACGAAAGATCTTGGATAATGGCCAAGAAGGGGCAGTGAGTATTATGACAAGTTCTCGGTACAGAGGACGTGTAGTACCCCTCCTCGATGTTTTCAAGAATAAAAGAGTTTGTTAGAATAATTTAGATGGCATTGAATCACTCTCTCTCTCTCTCTCTCTCTCTCAAAACAATTATCCATTTCTGACACAATTTAATTTATTCATATCTGGTAGCTATATATATATATATATATATATATATATATATATATATATATATATATATATATATATACATACACATACACATACCATAGATATATATATGTGTATGTATATATATTTATATATGTATGTATATATATATTATATAGATATATATATATATATATATTTATATATATATATATATATATATATATATATATAATATATATATATATATATATATATATGCATATGCATTATAACTATTTATGACGGCAAAACTGACATAGACATAAATGATTGTAATAATAATGTGTCGCCTACACAGAACATGACTACTAAGACTTCTACATTCCTACAATATTTGAGCTGAATATTACAAGCAAACATAACTCGTAATCAACACGAGCAACATCCCCCTCTAAAATGACAATTTAGTCCGTCCGATGCACACGCGTCGCATTTTGGCATCGCCTCCAGTGACATGTCCTCCAGACAACGGAGGAAACAACAGGGTCGTAGGCAAAAGCGGGCCCGTCCCGGTAAACAAGAAACAAACAACAATGTAAATAAGCCCCGCATACGACAATGCTATATGAATTCAATCTTAGTCATTGTCTGCTGTGTCGGTCTGCTGTGTCGGTCTGTCACTCTGTCTGTCTGTCTGTGTCTGTCTGTCTGTGTCTGTCTATCTGTCCGTCCGTCTGCCTCTCTCTCTCTCTCTCTCTCTCTCTCTCTCTCTCTCTCTCTCTCTGAGTCGATTGATCCGGTAATATGTCGACCACTAGTTTCAAATTCCAGAGAGCAACATGCAAGGGCTCTTATGTCATCAAAGCTAAACCTCACTTATTTATTTAAGAGTTTGGGTCGTGGTTTCAGGATTCAGGGGAGGGGAGGGGGGGGGGGGGGTTAGTGGTTGGCCCACGAGGGCGTCATATTGGGAGGGTTTGTCGTCTGCGGGTGGGGTAATGATGTAGGGTGGCCTCCAGGAGGGCCTTCATGGGGGGGGGGGGGAGGGGGGAGGTGGAGTTATGTAGGACATGGTCGGGGGCTATACTGACATGGGGAGGATGATGTGAAGGGGAGTTGATGGTCGGGGGGGGGGAGGGGGGGAGGTCACAGGGTGTGCTGTGGGTCTTGGGATGGGGGCCAAATATTGAGCATTTCAGAATGACGGTGTACCCACGCGTACACTTCTATACTGGAATGAATTTGTAAGTACAATATGCATTGGTATGGACGATTCATGCTACCTACCAACACACACACACACACAATATATATATATATATATATATATATATATATATATATATATATTATATATATATATTATATATATATATTGTGTGTGTGTGTGTGTGTATTGAACAAATTGTGATTTTATGCATAAACATTTTTTTCATATATGTACTGCGCGTTCACTTCAGTATATGAATAAACTATAGTTATATTATTTTGTCTACACGTTGTCATTGTATATTCATGCCATTTGTGGCAAAATCATATTATCATATGAAGATGCCTGTATAGAAATGAGCGCGTGTATGCACTACGTGTACTTTGTATTAAATCGAAATGCAATGAATAATTATTCCCCTTATGTATGCACCGTAGCTATGAATACCATCTTTGCTCCACAGCCTAATCGCTAATAAACACTTTTCTCTTTACAGGTGAGGGTCGTGACATGGCATCTGGGCCATCGCAGCTGATGCAATATCATCAGGTATATAATATTATTTAATTTTTTATGACAAAATCCTCCCTGCTTCATGACCACTATGCATGACTTATACCCACATAAGGTATATTTTCTGGTAAAAAACGTTACAGCATGAGCTACTCGTCTGAAATTAAACGCTGCATATCTTTAATTACTCTCATTCACCTTCAAGCATTCTGGCATGCAAATCTCACTTAACTTCAAAGTCTTGACAAGAAGCACAAAACTTCCGACTGTCCACATAATTATGCCATACGTGTAAAAATATAATATTATATAAAAGGCAGCCCAAGAGCTGTGCAATAATATCCAATAGGGATATCCAGTGACATGAACGCCTGTGAGTTCGCTATAGTCTTGAATGTTATACGCAAAAGGTAATATCCATTCGATACGCATCAACACATCACACAAAATTCACAGAAAGTCTCCGTTGTTCATTTGTGTATGTATCCCTTGAGCCTGTGGTAGCATCTCAAAAATTGATAAGGTTATTTTGATGAAACTATGGAGGTCAATGAGTCTGGGACCAGAAGACCATGTGATGGAAAATGGAGGCAGATTGGGCCAGGAATATAGACAAGGAGCTTGAAGAAGCATTTGTAGTGGGTAAAAATCAGGGATGCGAGATGCATTGTCATCAGGATGTGTTTGTGATTTAAGGAGAGTGGGATTAATGAACAAGTGAGTGATGAGGATATAAGCAATCTAGTGGATGAATAACAAGACTACCTGAAGCGTTCCTGGAAAACTGATGGGAAGATCGCAGTACAGGAATACAGGAGCCTGGATACAGAGGCCGAATGAAAAGCGAAAAAAAGAGGCCTTCACTAAATAGAGAAAAAAAAGGGGAATCTAAGAAAAATTATGCAAATCGAGAGATACTGTCTTGAAAGAAGGCATTTCCTGGCCAATCAAGTTCGCATTTGGCAGATATGTAGAATGTAGACAATAAAAGAGAGGCAAGAGTAGAATAGTGAAAAAGTTGAAAGAGTTACTGTATGCTTGGCAAGACTTGTGAAGATTTCAGTGGGGCAATGAAGAGGCTGAAGAATGTAAAGAAACTAAGAGCTGATTGGTGTTGTGGAATGGTGGAGTTGAAGGTATTATTACTATTATTATTGCTTACCTGGGGAGTAATCCTACAAACTACTTTGTTGTTGTTGTTGTTGTTCTTGTTGGGGGGATAGGAAACGTCTATAGTAGAGCCTAAATAGCTCTGAAAAAAAAAGTGTCGCACTTCGAGTTAAAGATATAGGGATTTTAGGATAGGATATGTATGATTTATTTATTAGAATGAAAATGTAAAGAATAAATAATGTGCATCTTAAACAGTACAGAGAAATTATTTCTGATAAAATATAGCGTATCTATTTTAATTTTCATGGGTGAAACAACGCTCTATTTGACCGTAGACGTTAGCACGTTTTAATTTACGTTAAAAGTGAGGAATATAATGTTTACAACTTACGTCCAGAGAAAAGGAATACTGTCCAGCAAGATTTTGACTGCCATTTATAGATAACAGAAGGATTGATAGGTTTGTTTGTTTATACGGTGTTCTTACGTTGCATGGAACCAGTTTTTATTCAGCAACGGGACCAACGGCTTTACGTGACTTCCGAACCACGTCGAGAGTGAACTTCTATCACCAGAAATACACATCTCCCACTCCTCAATGAAATGCCCGAGAATCGAACTCGCGGCCACCGAGGTTGCACGCCAACACCAAACCGACCACGCCACTGAGTTGCCTAAAAGGATTGATAGGGAAGGAACCATGTTGGTCTAGGCACATAAGACGGTGTTTAGTTAACGTCTGGAAGAAGTTTTGTGCGAGACTTGGAAACTGAAGGAAAACGTTGTAGTGACAAACAGTGACTGCATGAGGGTTAGAATCTCCCTTAATTCTCCAGTGGTTGATCAAGATATATTTTCCCCTTTATCAATAATCTCCAAAATATTACAGGATTCAGTGCATGAGAATCCGATATTCTTTTCGGAGTAATGAAGCTTTATTATTCTTATAT
>NC_061102.1:51541679-51554179 GCF_015104395.2 Macrobrachium nipponense | reverse complement strand
CACACTGAAATTCCCGAACTACCATAAATAGCTTTTCCGAGTATGTTAGCAAATGGTAAAGCTATAATCAACCATAAAGGCAGACCCTGGACGGATGCTAGGTAAGCCTAGCTACCATTTTACGACAAGAAGAAGAGAAAGTTAAGTATACCTTAGTTTAACCAGACCACTGAGCTGATTAACAGCTCTCCTAGGGCTGGCCCGAAGGATTAGATTTGTTCTAATACGTGGCTAGGAACCAATTGGTTACTTAGCAACGGGACCTACATCTTATTGTGGGATCCAAACCACATTGTATTGAGAAAATAATTACTAATCACCAGAAATAAATTCAACTGGTTCTTCATTGGGAGAGTGGTTTACGTGCTCGCCTACCGATTCGGTAGTCCCGAGTTCGATTCCCCGCTCTGTCAACGTTGAATGAGGAATTTGTTTCTGGTATTTCGAAATTAATTTCTCGATATAATGTGGTTCGGATACCACAATAAGCTGTAGGTCCCGTTGCTACGTAACCAACTGGTTCCTAGCTATGTAAAAATATCTAATCCTTTGGGCCAGCCCCAGCAGCAGCAGGGAGCGAACTCGGGTTACCAGATTGATAGGCGAGTATGCAACCCCCTCGCCCAATGAGGAACTAAGACAAAGGAGGAGAAATTAAAATACTTTTCTGTGTGACCAGAAGTACCGTATTTCCAGCGGCAGATCAGAAGGACTAACTCTTTTATCCGGAGTCCATGATATTCCTCAGAATGTCAAATGTCTTTTTCATTAACGAAAATTACCATTCATAGAAAGGTTGACTTCACATTCTTCAGCCAAGAGCAACCCATAGTGGTGACAGAACTGTGTATAATACAGAATTTAGGACAAAGGCCAAGCGCTGGGACCTATAAGGTCATTCAGCGCTGAAAGGGAAACCGACAGTAAAAAGGTTTGAAAGGAGTAACACGAGGAAAACATCACAGGTGAGGGTGGAAAGTATGACGGAAGAAAGGGAATACGACCGGAGATACAGTAAAGAGAATGAAAGGGGTTGCAGCCAGGGGCAAAGGATGCCGAAAGGAACCTTAAGGAATGCTCACAGTGCTCTGGCGGCCCTACCCTTCTATGGGAAAGAATGGAGATAATCAGCAAGGTGTGATCCGACCTCCAGCTTACTCAGGGCGCTTGCTAAAACCAATAGTCAAATGCAGCATTTTTCATCGACGAAAAATAAAGTAAACACGCTATATTTTATATAAAACAAAAAATTATTCTGTAATGTTTAGCATGCACATTATTTTATTAAATTTTATTCTAATAAACTCCAATATCTTTAACTGGACGCAAAGCAGCCTTTTCAGACCTTTTTGGGCTCTTCCATAGACCTTTCCTAACCCCCAACAAGAACAACAACGTCAACAACAAATAACAACAAAGTAGTTTGTAGGCGAGACAGTAAGTGACAATTTAACCTTTTAATGATTGCTGTCTATCATTCGTTTATGATAATAATTTGCATGTCATGAATACCAAGGGCTCTCTCAAAAACAAGTAGCGGGAGTATCAACCGCCTTCTGTAAGATTCACAGGTATTAATACGTATATGAAGAGACGGTAAAAAGTAGTTTGTGAAAATTAAGCGACAAAAAATTCCGAGCTTCTTTACAATGAATAATCTAATAAAAAAATTCATCTTAATATTTTTCGTCATTCGTCTAAAAGAATAATGAATTCTCAGGAAAATATTATATTCTCATTTTGTTATTAAATTCTGCGTGGACGTAACAATCGCCTAGCGCGAATAGTCAAGTCTTTTAGAGAAGACACTAAAAAAAGGATGCTCACGAGAAGCCTCGATTCCATTGACGAAATGTTTTAACCAATGACGTCCGTTTTTAATCAAAGTTGGCTCCCGCATCTCACTTAGAAAAGATGAGAGCACCGTGGCGCAATGTAATTGAATGTTAATATTTTCTGGGCATTACAAAAACTTGAATAATTTCAGTAATTAAAGATTAGATTATAACATTTTTGGCACATAGCCAAGCGCCGGAGCCGAGGGGCCATTCAGCGCATATATATCTTAAGAATAAAAAAAGTCACTGTCACACAAACAAACATACACACAACCGATCTAACATACAAATCATTCATTCATAAAACCAAACAAGAAACCTAAAACAATTAAAAGAAAACTACAATTCGTAAAAAAGACCAATAGTTTTTAAAAATGTCATAATTTGCTCTGCCCGAGCACCTTCACCTAAAATATCTGCAAGAGACTTATTTGCCAGCAAACAAGCTCTACGTTTGGTTTCAAAATGTGGGCACTCCACCAAAATATGCACCACAGTCAAATCCACATGACAGGTGGAACAACGAGGAACCTGCCTATCCGCTCCACTCGTCATTAGATACCCGTGAGTATATTTAGTGTGGCCAATACGCAATCTAGCTAAAACTCTCTCAGACCTTCTATCCATCCGGCTATGAGGCCAAGGATGAACAGAAGGCCTAATCGATTTCAATTTAAGATTATTATCTAAAGTAGACCAGTGGGCCTGCCACTGGTCTCTACAATAAAATCGAATGGTACTTTTAAAATCAGATACAGGGACGCCCATGTTGGAAATGTGCCTAAGCCTAGTTGCAGCCTTAGCAGCAGCATCGGCTCGCTCATTCTCAACAATTCCAACATGGGACGGAGCCCAACAAAATCCAACAGAAAATCCTCTTCTATTAACTAAAAGATAAAACCAATCTAGTACTTCTTGCACTAAAGGATGGCAAGAGACTAGGCTTTTTAGAGAAGATAAAACACTCAAAGAGTCGGTAAAAATGGTAAAAACCTTGATGGTACAAGAACTATAAAAGATATATTTAAGAGCAGTCAAAACTGCCAGCAGTTCAGCTGTAAAAACAGAAGAATTAGAAGGAAGTTTCTTTTTAATGATATTACCACCAGTCACTACAGAGCAACCAACACCATCAGAACCCTTCGAGCCATCAGTAATATATGATGAGAATCACCATGTTCGGAAGCATGGTCCAAGAAACTTGCCCTCAACTGTTCACCAGAACTGTTGCTCCTGCTGTCCCTAATTGGGCAGATTTCTAGGCATGGTCTATTCCAAGGAGGAAACTTTGAAGGCGAAATTTCAGCTACTGCAGGGGGAAGTAATCCCACCTCCCTGGCAGAGCTTGCTAGTCGGACCTCAAGCGGCTTTGGAAGTCTCTGTCTATTTGGGGCTCTGTCAGTTGGTTCTCTAACGTACTTATAGTTAGGGTTTAACTTTGACGTAAGTATTCTTGATATGGCTCTCAAGCCTAATTCCTCCCTACGGATAAATAGTGGGGGAAAACCGGACTCAACATATAGGCTTTCTACTGTGAAGTTCTATAGGCTCCCGTACAAATACGTAAAGCCATATTATGGACAACATCTAATTTCTGCAGTGTTGTCTTGCACGCACAACCATAAACTTGGCAACCATAATCAATTTTGCTTAGGCATAACACCTGGTACATCCTCAAAAGGGTAATTCGACTGCCCCCCAGTTAAAATTAGATACAACTTTAAGAATATTAAGTCGAAGTTTCACGTTACATACAACTTCATTAACATGTTGAGTAAAAGTTAATTTCTTATCAAATGTAACACCTAGATACTTAATGCTATCTTCATAAGGTAAAATCGAATCGTTTAAAAAACAACGTAGGGATCTCTTCCACTCTTCTTAATCGACAAAATCGTATAGCTTTGGTTTTTTCTGGTGTGAATTTGAACCCTTTAGCACTGGCCCATGATGTTGAAGCATTAATAGCAGTCTGGATCATTTGACAAGCTTCAACAGCTGTGGCTTACTACAGATTATTGCATAATCATCTGCAAAGGCCAGACCATGCACCCCGACAGGAACTTGTTCTAGTAGACCGTTGACAGCTACATTAAAGAGTGACTAAGGATAGAACTCTTCCCTGAGGTAACCCTTCTTCCTGAGGGAAAGCAGAAGAAATGTAAGAGCCCACTCTTACTTTCAGGTAACGTTCTGACAAAAAATCTTTCAGACAATAGAATAAATTACCCACAGCACCCCACTCTACAAGTTGCAAAAGGATACCCCCTCGCCAGGTAGTGTCGTAGGCTTTTTCTCTTAGGTCAAAGAACACTGCAACAGTCTGGTTTTGCACAGCAAAAGCATTCTGTATCTCCCGAGTAAGGAACATCAAAGGGTCAGAAGTACTTCTATTTTTCCTAAAGCCAAACTGCCGATTAGATAAAAGATTCTTTGAATCCAAATACCACACAAGTCGAGCATTGACCCCGTCCTCTCATAAATCTTGCTAACACAACTGGTTAGAGCAATTGGCCTATAGTTCTTAGGAAGGAAGGAATCTTTAAAAGGTTTTAAAACAGGTACAATAATCGATATCTTCCAAGACTCTGGTGAAGTTCCTGAAAGCCAAAAACTGTTTAAAATGTCTAAAAGAAATTGTTTTGTACTTCTAGGCAAATTAAAAATCATTGAGTACAGTATATCATCTTCCCCAGGAGATGTTGGGGAAGATAACGAGATTGCATGATCTAATTCTTTCATGGTGAAAGGGAGATTATACGACTGAATTTAAACTAACAGCAGGAACAACCGTGGTACCATCCTAATATTCCTGAGAGCAGGAGGAGTAATGTAGGGCACTAGATATATTGGAGAAATGCCTACCAAAGGTTTCTGCAACTTCTCCAGAATCAGATATGAAGAAGCCATCAATTTTCAAAATAGGCAAGGGAGATGGAGAAAATTTCCCTTGCAGCTTTCGGATTCTGTTCCAGACAAACGACATAGGGGAATCATATTTTAATTCACTTATATATCTGATAAACGATTCCCTCTTTGCCTGCTTAAATGTTTTCTTTTGCTTAGCAAGAGCTCTTTTATAGATAATTTGATTTACCAAGCAAGGATATCTACGATATCTCTTGTAGCAAGTTCTTGTTATCTTTCGGCTCAAGGCGCATGCATCACACCACCAAGGTACTAGAGGACGACGAGGCTTACCAGAAGTTCGAGGAATAGACAGCATGGCACCGCACAGCAATATACTGAATTAAATACTCGTAAGCGGATGTTGGGCTCTGAAAATCTTTTATATCTTGATCAACTTCAGTAGATTCTTTGAATAATCCCCAGTCAGCCTCCCCTACCTTCCATTTTGGTAAACATGGAGATGGAATATTTTTCATAAACTTTAAGTGAATGGGCCAATGATCACTGCCATGATCATTCTGGTCTACTACCCACTGGTAATCTAACCTCAAGGACGAAGAGCAGATAGTGAGGGTCCATGGCTGAGTCAGTATTATGAAAAACATCATGTCTTGTAGGGGAACCATCATTCATCAAAGTGATGTCATTTAAGTCAAGCAGCTGTTCTATTATTAAACCCCACCGGTCGCAGTTTGGCTCTCCCCAGAGGGTGTGCTTGGCATTAAAATCCCCCATCAAAATGAAGGGTTTAGGAAGCTGGTCTATCAATGTCTGAAGATCATTTAATTCTAGCTGACGAGGATTACCCTGTGGCATCCTGTAATCTACTTTCTAATGATGGATCTAGGTATAAAGAACAAATAGTGATCCATTTATGATTGAAAACTTGAACTGCACAAGCCTGCAACACAGTGTTCAATTGAACAACCCTATGATTAACAGACTTGCGGACTATGATGCCTGTGCCTCCCTGAGCACGTACACCTATCAGGGGTGGAGACCTATGGAATGAATATTAAAACCCAAGTTGGGAGTGTGCTCTCCCAACTTTGTCTCCTGAAGACACATTGCAGATAGATCATGATCCCTAAACAGAACCCGAACTTGCTCTCTATTTGGTATAAAGCCACGGATGTTCCACTGCATGAGAGCCATTATTTAGAGGAAGGCATCTTAAAATTCCCTACTAATTTAGGAATCTGTGTCCTGGTGAGAGAGATCTTTTCAGTTTTACCTGTACTATTTGACCTAGATCTAGGTGTTACAGATCTTTTAGAAGATGGGCTTTCACTTGTCCTTTCAGTTTTACTTTTGTTTTTTCTATGATTGCTGAGTGACCGTGAATGAGGCGAAGAGGGAGAAAGGGCCCTCTTCTGACGAATAAAGAGGGCCTCTATCTCCTCACCGTCATCTCCACGGTGCACTGTAATGTCAAGATCAGGTGAGGGCTCAATGTCAGGCAATGTCCCTGACAGAGAGAAGTCGTCAACATATTGAGACCTGGCTTGAACCCTTGAACCAACAGGGTCCCCTGGCTTGACCAGAGTCTCTGCAACATGGGAAACCCCAACAGGGGGCCCATGAGAAGCCCCACCAAGGGGGGCATGGGAAGCCCCACCAGGGGGGGCTCGGGAGGTCCCACCAGGGGGGGCACGGGAGGCCCCAACAGGGGGGGCACGGGGTACCCCACTAGAGGGGGTGTGGAAAGCCCCACCAGCAGGGCACCGGGGAGCCCCACCAGAAGGGGCACCAGAAGCAGTATTCAATTGATGTGCCTTCAAGGCATCCGAATAGGTTTTCCTGCCCAACAGCTTTTAGCCTGTCCCACACTGATGTGTTCGTCAAGAGATTTTAGTAATGCATCTTGTTCTTTCTTGAATGCACTACATTTCTTATCACGGGCTCGATGTTCACCCTTACAGTTTACGCAAACTACTGGTCCAGAACATTCCTCGTGCTCAGGCTGGCCACATGATTCACAGAGTTTATTTCTGGTGCAAACGTTAGAGGAGTGTCCAAAACCAAAACATTTAAAGCACTGGAGCACTCTCGGTCTATAAGGACGAACTTTCATCATTTCACTATCAAGAATAATTTCAGATGGCAGAGAAGAACTTTAAATGTTAAAATAAGCATCGATGAGCGGGGCACTTTAAAAACCTTCCAAACCACATCCGGACACATTTCCAAAATTTCCTCCTCAGCCATTTCATGTAGATCTTCATTAAATATAACACCCTTCGCATAACTAAAATTATAGTGAGGTTTTACCTCTTCTATCATACCCTCAGGATCAAGCTTCAAATTTAGAAGCATTATCGATTGAATATCTGTCTTCACATGAACTAAGAAACTATTACGCCCAAAGCGAGTTAATTCAGGACTCCCAACATTGCCGATCTTCTGGCTTACCAACCTCTTCACTTTGAAGAGGTTGCCTCTCTCACCATGAGTTGTGATAATTAACACTTAGCTGGGTCTGGTGATCTGGAGGTTTTACTAATTTTACTATTATCTTTAATTTCACTTGGTGGTCTATAAATCTCAAGATGCCTAGGGACCTCTTTTGCCTCTGCGAGTCCAACACTCAATGAATCTGATCTGAACTCTCTGTAGGCTCTGTGAGCTTCAGATTCGTTATTGAAAAATACCCAAAATTCAAAAAACCCATAATTTTTTGCCTAGTCTATTCCTTACTTCTTTTACTTTACCAAATTTGCAAAATTCATTAAATACAGTTTCATAATTCCAGTCTAAAGGGACTGGTTTCACATATAAAATGTTTGTAACAAGGAGGTCCTTTGAAAAAGGCTCCAAAGTCATAATGGAGGAATTAACAGAATTTTCCTTGTCCTTATCCTTGCCTAAGTCGTCAACAGAAGGTTTTAATGTCTCCATAAGACGTAGAATTTACGATTCGTCCAGGTAGCCCCCACCCACCATGGAGCCACATTTAGAGGACAGTGTTACCCCATACAGGGCTGCCCTAGGGGTACCACCCAGATATACACCCCACCCTCAGTGCTTAAGGCGTCATGATGTCCGTCGAGATCAGACCCAGCACTAAGAGCAGGGTTTGACATTTAAACTTTCCCCTCGCTCGACCACGTTAGGTACTCGAGTTCTACGGGTGAGGTGGCATGCCAACCATCCTCACCCTCCACCAAATCCAATGAGAAAGTCCAAATCATGTCCAAAACCAATCCAAGTCATCAACATAAAATCCATGCCTTATAGAGGGAGGAAGCAGAAGGATGAAAAGTTTTAGTAAAAGGAAAAGGGCTGACTTATTTAGTTGGATCAACAGCTGGGCACCAAGGCCCAGCAAGAAAGTAGTTCCCACCAGGCATCAGGGCCCAGCTGCTGAACCCTAAGCCCCCCATCCTCGGCAAGGCTTCAGCATCTGGGGGGTTCAGTAATTAAAGTTACACTTCATACCGACATGGAAAATATGTGCGCCCCTCCAAAGTTACTAAAGAGCCTATTCATAAAAGCTGGCAAAAGGAGTAAAATTCTACTATAATTAATTATGGGAAAGATCAAAGCACATGATGAAAATTCCAGCAAATTCTTCGTTGTCATGGTAACAGCCAAACGCTCCAACCAATAGAACAATCCACCTACTACTTTTGAGGGAAAACTTAAGACGGGTTTGAAATGGCTTCGCTGGAATCGCTTATTGAAATGGACTTTCAGATTATTTTTTTTTATTCCTGAATATATTAATCTCAATTTTGATGGAAGATCACCGCATGATGTGGAATACGACCGTCAAAAGTGGAAAATAATATGCTTGATATTTCAGTAAAATTAAGTAAGACGCTTTATGTATAAAAAGTATTTTCTTCAGCTTTGAAGCATAAAATGTTTGGGCAAACATGTTGATATTACGAAAACCCTCGTAACTGTTGTATACATAAATGACGATAAATCTGGTTGTCTTGGACTATGACATGTAATATAATGATGATAAAACTGGTTGTCTAGGACTATGACAGATCAAATATAATGACGATAAATCTGGTTGTCTTGGATTATGACAGATAAAATATAATGAGGATAAATCTGGTTGTCTTGGATTATGACAATTAAAATATAATGCCGATAAATCTGGTTGTCTTGGACTATGACAGATAAAATATAATGATGATAAACCAGGTTGTCTTGGACTATGACAGATAAAATATAATGATGATAAATCTGGTTATCTTGGACTATGACAGATAAAATATAATGACGACAAATCTGGTTGTCTTAAACTACGACAGATAAAATATAATGACGATAAATCTGGATGTCTTGGACTATGACAGATAAGGTTTCACATTCTCTGACGAATGTCCCTGATAACATCTGTTACAGCTCGTACAGGTTGTTTAAAGGATGCACTAAAAGTGTAGCTCATTAACGTCCTTAATCACGAATTATCAGTATCTCGCATGATTTTCTAAAACAATAAGGCTATAAAGGGGATTTTCTCACATCGAAAGATTTAGTTATACTGATTTACCACTTAGACCCTAACAATTCCACTGATAAAGCAGCAGACGAAATAGCCTTTGTCATTTGGAATGCTCTCTGGACGAATTCCTTATTGGGAAAATTAATTATTATCTGAACGTTTTGTGTACCGGTGTCTCACCCAAATACGCAACTAAACAGGCAATTTAGCAGAACATCTTTAGCTCCTCAAGGTAGAGATGGCGTTGTCCCTCTTTTCAGAATATTAGGAGGCTTATCAAGATAACTCATTATCTACTGATGCTCTAGCAGCTACCTAGTTAGAGGCCTTCCCCAAACTCTAGTTGAGACAGTCTAGAGATTTAAGGCGCATTTAGCATCTTAGGGCCCTGTCCTAGAGGAAAAAACCCGTACCAGCACAAGGCTGGCTTAACTTAAACCGAACGAACATTTATCAGGCTATAAGTCAGTGGTTAACTAATGGATAGAGAGAGAGAGAGAGAGAGAGAGAGAGAGAGAGAGAGAGAGAGAGAGAGAGAGAGAACCTACGTCTTTTGGTACCTATTTAGGTAAGGTCACGGAAGGTCATTTTAGTCACGAGTATGACAACCGTCATTAATAACAGGTGCAAATAAATCCTGGTTTTTACTCCTCCGTTGCCGAAGCGATTACGCAGCCCGAATTCCCAGCCGAACCTCTGAGCAATTAAAGAACATTTGCTTTGTTGAAACGTCATAGAAACGAAGTAGTTCCCACAAATCTCAGGCTTAATGACCGTGATAATTCACCGTTTTTGCTTGCGTTATAATTACACAAATATTTTCCATTTCGTTTTGCTCTTATTTCCCGTGCGCTTGAATATCCAACTTTACTGTTATTTTTTACCTTTTGCAATTTACCGTCAGACTTGCTTATCATAATATGATTTTGTATCCTTGCAAACGATTTGGTGTTTACATCGGTAATCTATACACTGGTGTACATGAATATATATTACATATATATATATATATATATATATATATATATATAATATATATACATATATATATATATATATACTATAGTATATATATATCATACTATATATATATATATAGTATATATATATATATATATATATATATATATATACATACATATAATACACACACACACACATATATATATATATATATATATATATATATATATATATATATATATATATATATTATAAAGTCATAGTTAACGATTATTATAAAATTATTTAATTTTCTTATTAATTATCTTATGATTTAATTATTTATATATGCTCAAGAAAATTCTATCAAGAAAAAACATAAAACAAAAGTATATTTCACAAAGATAATGAAAAGACGGTCTCTCTCTCTCTCTCTCTCTCTCTCTCTCAGTGATTGAGCTACTGAACAAATATACTTGCATCAAATACAAGAACTCATAATTTCCAAAGCTCTCTTGCAGCCCTTAATATTCTTCATGACAATACTACCCAGGTAAATCAAAGTGGTTTTAGTCGGCTACAGCACTCAGCCAACAATAATCCCATGTAAATAGCGAGTAAAATAAATAAATAATATGAGGTGTTGTGCTTCATAATAATTATATTGATTAAAATTCATATATTTGTTTGTATGGTGGTTTTACGTTGCATGAAACCAGTGGTTATTCAGCAACGAGACCAACGGCTTTACGAGCCTTCCGAACCACGTCGAGAGTGAACTTCTATCACCAGAAATACACATCACTAACTCCTCAATGGAATGGCTGAGAATCGAACTCGCGACCACCGAGGTGGGACGCCAACACCATACCAACCGCGCCACTAAGGCGCTTTTTTTTTTTTTTTTTTTTTTTTTTTTTTTCCTTTAAATTATTAAAATTTGTAGTTTTCTGTAAAGGGAAACTATTGAGATGCCTTTTTGTCTGTCCGTCCGCCCTCAGATCTTAAAACTACTGAGGCTAGAGTTCTGCAATCTAACCTCAGTAGTCTTATTTTATTTGAGCTTAAAGTTAGCCATGATCGTGCGTCTGCCACCCATATAGGCGCCAACAACACAGGCCACCACCGGGCTGCGGTTGAAAGTTTCATGGACCGTGGCTGAGTTTCGAATAGCATTAAACGCTGCATAGAAAACTCTATTGCGCATTTTCTGTCATGGGACTATGAGTTGGTTAAGATCCAGTGATTTTTGCAGCAAATAAGTAGCTCGTTATGTCTTGGTGTATCTCAGTGTTTTATACTCAATGATAAATGGTAAAAGATGAAATTAAAAATGGTGAATTGCAGTTATGATGCGCTATGTAACGAAAACAATTCTCACTAAAGTGGTGCAAATTTATTTTTCTGTTCTCTAGTGTTAGTGTTGGAAACAAATCAAATAATGAACATTTATACGAAGAAAGAACGGCCGTTTAACATTCAACATAATACACATGATTTTGAGAGCGCTTCTCATTATTTATGGTTTGCAATCTGCATTTATTGTTGTTCGCTCATTCGTCTTTGTAAAAAAATATTAATATTTTTATGCAGTTTTAAATTTAATGAAAACCAAGAGTTACTGTATAAAAACCCTCATGCAACTTAAGAGATAAATATAGTTGTTTTTTTTTTCCTAGCTGGTCAGAGCGAGTTGTGTTGTACACAGATTACGAGACAAAACCACGATATTTGTTACGAATATCAAAGGAAAATTAGTTAAATTCTGAATACGTCGATTATTTTACTTAGATGTTAGTAAAGAGATTTATTCCATCTGCAAATCTCTTCTAGTACGTCATTTTTTCCTCCGCGTACTCGAGTTAAAGATACAGGAATTTTAGCATAGGATATTTATGATTTATTTATTAAAAATGAAAATGTAAAAAATAAATAAAGTGTATGTTAAACAACACAGAACAATTATTTCTAATAAAATACAGCGCGTTTATTTTAAATTTCGTTGATGAAACAACGCTCTATTTGAACGTGAGCTGGAGGTCGGATTACGCCTTCTTTGCGACAAGTCCACTGGATAACTTGTCTGTGAATTCGACTAAGAGGGGAAAATAGCAATTACAAAAAAGCTACGGATGAACGAAAAAACAGATCAAGATATATCTGACCATTTACAGAAACGTTACAATCACAGCATTTCTTTTTCCCCTCACTGAAGGCTGAGAAATGTGTTAACTGGACAATGAAATGTTTAAACGATTATAGTAAACCTAGTTTATTTATGTTTACGTCTATTTGAAATATACGATAATTTTATTTGCCACTGGTTTGCACTGGTTTCTTCGAGTATG